>NW_018405342.1:366513-410720 GCF_002113885.1 Mizuhopecten yessoensis | reverse complement strand
CCCCCCGGCACCAGAGGGGCGGGGCCAAATAGGGGGAAATAGAGGTAAAACTTTTAAAATCCTTCGACCATCAGGATTAAGGGATTTTATCCATATTTAGGGAAGGGGCTCTGTTTAAAGATTGTTCTTGCTATATCTCAAAGACTGGATGGATCTTTCTGAAATTTCATATGTACTTACAGCACCTACCATGGAGTGCTATATCTTTACTTCATACCAACTATTTTAAACACATTCAGGTGAGCGATACAGGCCCTCTGGGCCTGTTGTTTTAGATACATGTACAAGTAAATATTTAAATTCCACGAAAAACTCCTTTACTAAATAAAGCTTTGCGACGTTTCTTAAAATTATGTGTAGTTTTGAAAGAGTAGATGCTTGATATATCACACTCTGTTTTTGTATCTGCAGGGTCGCCAAGGGGAGATAATGCACTTATATAGAAGTTACGGCTTCCTTATGTCAAGAATGATGACAGAGAATGGTGGCTATTTTGTGTGTCGAACCAGACATTTGGTATTAGCAGGAGGGGCGTCCAAGGTAAGGTCACAGAGAGCAGCCTCCCTTCAATTTAAAATAATAACAAGAACTTGTTGTTTTTTTGGATAAAATTTCATTTCCTGAATTTCTAAAAAAAATCATAAATTCTTGACAAAATAAATATTTAGATGCTTTGATAAGCTACCCATTTTCCAAAAATAATTCCAAATTGAATATCCTCGAAAAGGTAGAGAAAAGTGTATACCATAAGCAACGTTTGCTTGTGTGCCTCACAACCACCCTTGCATTGCAGCAAACTACAACAAGTATTGGTGTGGCTGGCTTTATGTCTCCACGGCTGTCGAGCCCAGCCCATCCAGCCAGCGGAGGTGGTGGAACACCAGGCAGTGGTACCCCTGGACGAGGGCGAGGGGGAGGGGGTGGAGCTTTCAGTCGTCGGGACCGTGAACTTATTGGTCAAACTGTCAGGATTGTTCAGGGTCCTTTCAAAGGTTTGTTGAACTGTTGCTGTTTTGTGAGACAATTCGTAGTGTGTTTGTAAGTGTATTCCTCTTGATATCATGTCATTTGTCAGAAGGAAAAGTGATATAAAGGTGTGCTATCTAATGTGATATTAGCAGAACAGCATTTTTCTGTAGAAAGAAACTTGTAAAAAGTATGTAACCCTAAAAATCAATATTGACACTACAGGAAGGAATGCATTTGATATTACCCATTATCATAACAAGGCTATTACCTTGGGATAAAGGGAAAACACCTCTTCTTCAGATGTTTTATTTGTTATCTGACATTTCTGAAGTGCTTTTAAATCAGCGTTATTGACATCAAAGCCTTCAAAATCAGAAGCGTTCTCGCTGTCACTGTCCGACATTTTGTGTACACCTGCTATGTTTTCAGGTCTTTTTCGGCCGATAAACTTGTCAAATAGATTGAAAAACATGGCGCCCATGTTTCTTGAGAACTGAAAGTATTGCCACAATATTTCAATGGGAGTTAAACGAGCTTAGATAAGTTAACCACTTCCTGCAAGTTAGCAGGGCGAGTCTGATGGATTTTAGAGAACAGCAAAGTGCTAAGGGCTGCTGGATGTTACCGATAGTAATGCTAAAGGGTTAAGCCAAAATTTAAAACGGGGCCTCAGAACCTTTGCACAATGTACTAGAGGAGTTAGCAAAGTATTCATAGATATAACCTGAACATGACGTTAAGTTCATAGCACATAACATAGAACTAACCATAAATGGACAGATATTGGCTTGAAATGAATAAAATGATATATCTCCTTGACATGCTGCTCTTTTGTATTGTGGTGTCTTTTTGTCTGAACTGTTGTATTCTAGGTACTTATGTTAACCAGTCTGCCCACAACCACTTTATAAATTACTTTGTACACTGAACCAGTGTTATTCTAGGTACCTTAATTAGCCAGACTACCAACGTTACAACCACCTTATAAATGTCTATGTAAACTTAATGTGTGCAATCTGTGCCCTTTCTCTGTTTAGATCCTATTTCTATTGAGATTTTTTTTATATTTCGTGTTGCAGGATATATTGGTATCGTGAAGGACGCAACAGATTCGACGGCACGTGTTGAGCTACATTCCAGCTGTAAAACAATCTCAGTAGACAAGACCCGACTCACAACACTCACGTATGTAAAGTTGTGTGTGAGGATGTGTGTATGTGTGAGGATGTGTGTATGTGTGAGGATGTGTGTATGTGTGAGGGTATGTATGAAGATGCGTGTACATATGAGGTGTGCATAGGTTTGACAATAGGTTTAAATTTTTGTGATAAGGTGGTCGCAAAAAGTACCTCATATACATTTTATAGTAGGAAAAGCTCACGTGAAATATGCATAAAATACCTAGGTAACATAGAAATAAGAAAATATGTTCAACCTAATTAAGGCAATTTCAGATATGGATACACGGGAGGGGGTATAACTTGGTTAATTGGTTAGATGTGGAAGATGGGGAGTAAAATAGTTTTTAAAAATGTAAAAAAAAAATATAAAAAATATTTATTTTACAACAGCTGAGCTATGAAAATAGTTATATAAACTTATCTTAATCAAACATTTGTATAGTGAGGCCCCAGGAAGAAAAGGTGTTTTTGGTTTGTGTGCGTCACAATAAAAAGAGCTTCCTCCTGTGTATTTATTTTTTAATAGTCCTCATTATTTGAACAATCAGTAAGGTTGAAATAAAATAAGGAATGGGTCAACACTGAAGTGTTTGTTTGAAAAGGATGCTTGCCTGATTGCTATCTCTCACTTAACTTATTCTGATACTTACTTGTTTATAGTGGTGGAAAGCCCAGTGGAAGGTCCTCATCATACGGAAAGACACCAACATACATGGGTGGACAAACACCAATGTACGGATCACGCACACCAATGTATGGTTCTCAAACGCCACTTCATGACGGCAGTCGTACTCCCCACTATGCCACACCAGGAAGTCGAACCCCTCTACACGAGCCGGGCAGTATGACACCTGGGGCTAGTGCCTGGGATCCAGCTAATCCTAACACTCCCAGCAGGTAGGTTTACCGTCCCCATCAAACATACAAAGGAGGTATGTTACACTTCCACAGGGACCTGGCCTATACCAACACACTGAACAGGTAGGTTTACCGGCCCCAACAAACATACAAAGGAGGGATGTTACCCTTCCACAGGGACCTGGCCGATACAAACACACTGAACAGGTAGGTTTCCCGTCCCCAACAAACATACAAAGGAGGGATGTTACCCTTCCACAGGGACCTGGCCGATACAAACACACTGAACAGGTAGGTTTACTGTCACAAACAAACATACAAAGGAGGTATGTTACACTTCCACAGGCACCTGGCCTATACCAACACACTGAACAGGTAAGTTTACCGTCCCCAACAAACATACAAAGTAGGTATGTTACCCGTCCACAGGGACCTGGCCTACACCAACACGCTGAACAGGTAGGTTTACTGTCCCCAACAAACATACAAAGAAGGAATGTTACACTTCCACAGGGACCTGGCCTACTCCAACACACTGAACAGGTAGGGTTACCGTCCCCATCAAACATACAAAGTAGGTATGTAACCCTTCCCCAGGGACCTGGCCTATACCAACCCACTGAACAGGTAGGTTTACCGGCCCCAACAAACATACAAAGGAGGGATGTTACCCTTCCACAGGGACCTGGCGTACACCAACACACTGAACAGGAAGGTTTCCCGTCCCCAACAAACATACAAAGAAGGAATGTTACACTTCCACAGGGACCTGGACTACACCAACACACTGAACAGGAAGGTTTACTGTCCCCAACAAACATACAAAGGAGGTATGTTACTCTTCCACAGGGACCTGGCCTACACCAACACACTGAAAAGGTAGGTTTACCGTCCCCAAAAAACATACAAAGTAGGTATGTTACACTTCCACAGGGACCTGGACTACACCAACACACTGAACAGGAAGGTTTCCCGTCCCCAACAAACATACAAAGAAGGAATGTTACACTTCCACAGGGACCTGGCCTACACCAACACACTGAACAGGTAGGTTTACTGTCCCCAACAAACATACAAAGGAGGTATGTAACCCTTCCACAGGGACCTGGCCTATACCAACACACTGAACAGGTAGGTTTACTGTCCCCAACAAACATACAAAGGAGGTATGTAACCCTTCCACAGGGACCTGGCCTACACCAACACACTGAACAGGTAGGTTTACCTCTCCCCTTGGGATACAGCCAATTCTAACACCTGTAGCAGGTAAGTTACCTCTCCCCTTGGGACACAGCCAATCCTCACACCTGTAGCAGGTAAGTTACCTCTCCCCTTGGGATACAGCCAATTATAACACCTGAAGCAGGTAAGTTACCTCTCCCCTTGGGATACAGCCAATCCTAACACCTGTACAAAGCAAGTAAGTTTAATTCCTTCCACAAACACGGTTAACCCAAACAGAAAGAGAAGGCCCAGAATCACAAACTTTTTTGCTTGAAGAACTCTCTCAAATTCAGATTTATTTATAGGCTATATTTCCTCAAATGTTAATTGTAATGCATTATAGTAAAATATATATTGATTTATGTTAAAAATTACCTCTTGAATTGAAACATTTCATTGAAGAAAAACCTCACTATAGAACATTTGAAAGCAAATGAGGAATATAAGAATATTTAATTGTGAATGTTTTTAGAGTGATACCGAAAACACTTAGGTTTACCCTTCCCACCCAATAATCAGGCCTTTAATATGATAATCTTTCTTTTGCATGAACTTGAATTTATAGCCAACTATTATCATTTAGTTACAGGAAACTTAAATTTGATGAAATGCCATCATTAATGTAAAATAAGAGTTTAATGGCAATATTTTTTGTTTAAAGGAGTTCTGAGTTTGAAGACTACAGTTTTGATGAGTCATCCCCAGCCAACTACAACACTCCCAACCCAGCCACACCGGGATACCAAGAGAGCACACCCAGTCCTCAGGGACCATTTACGCCGCAGACCCCTGGGACCAGTTACTCTCCCTACGGTCAAGCTGCACCCTCTCCTGCTAGCTATCAAGGTAGGCTGCAACTCCCTCTAAGCTTTGTTTACCTCTCCTGTGTCTGAACAGAGAACAATTTCGGTATTACAAATGCCATGATACTGTATTCCAAAGATACAAATTACTAATGATCTAGGATGGAGAATTATTACAGAATCTGTTAAAAAGCGTTGCATGTTTTATGCTGTATGATGCAGGTGCAGTTTAAACCAAGATGTTTGCTAACATATCTCTGATATTTATCCACAGCACCTAGTCCAGCTGGGTTTGGCAGCACCCCAAGTCCTAGTGGTTACCAGCCATCCCCGTCACCTGGGGGTTTCTCCAGCAGTCCTTCACCCATGGGGTACAGCCCCATGACCCCAGGGGCACCCTATACCCCACAGACGCCCGGCATGGCTATAGACCACAGTATGGCAGACTGGCACACCACAGAGATTGAGGTCAAAATCAGGGAAACACACGACGACCCAAATCTTATCTACCAGACTGGCACAATCAGAAGTGTTACGGTGAGACATTGTAATGCATCAGTTACTGGTTTGCTCTTGGATTGACCTGTTAAATTGTTAGGCCTCTAATTGAACACCAAAGGGGATCGTTTCTTGATTCTCATCTGTCCATCCAGATTTCTAATATCTATACATACAGTTGATTTCCCTTGATTGATCAAATCAAGCTCAAAATATTGTACCTGTCTTCCTTGCATGAGGTCACTGTTTTAATGAAAATATAGAAGCAGTTTTTGCACAATAAGTTGAGTTCTTTTCTATGCTTATTCAAACTCAACATTAAAAATACAGGATATTCTTTCCAAAGTTCTTGCTTGGAATAGCTTTCAAGGGCAAAGGTTAAAATTTCTGTAAATAGAAAATTATTAACAGGGTATTCCTCTCTAAGAAATTTGATCTCTCAAATTAACACAATAATCAGCAGTGGCATTAGTTCAGAGTACCAAGGTACAAAATAACTGCTAATTTACATATCTGCAATATTGGATAGTGAAAATAATATGCAATCATAGTTTGGCAAGTTGTATTTCTCATTTACTTCAGGCTGAAGGCTAGTGCATAATTAATAGGAGCAGCTGTCTAGACTTTTTGATTGTGTGGAGAAACATCAACATATTTGAAATGGTGTTCAGTGAATGCAACCGCTGACGAAAGTACATTCAGCCCATGCCTTGCTTCACATTAATTTCAAAATGTCATATTTCTCACTGTTTGTTTATAGGGTGGCATGTGTTCCGTGTACATCGCAGAGGAAGACAAGACAGTCAATGTGGCTTGTGATCATTTGGAACCTGTCCTGCCTGAAAAGGGTGACAAGGTAAGCCTACCTCTCCATTTTAATAATAAGAATAAACTTTATTTCGTGAGGATAACAGAACCTGTTTAGCTGTGGCTAATCTACCACAGGGTCGTCTTGTTTGTAAAACATAGTAGGTGTTAAAATACACGGTAATTTGGTTGATAACAAAATATTATACAAGATTTATGAAACATTTATCACAGATACATATTTAAATTATCACCGAATGCACAAAGTTCATGTATATAGAGTATCATTAAACAACATTAGTCCAATGTATATACATACAAATAGAAGTGTAAAAATTAACATGAGCATACACTAATATAGCAGAGAGTAAAAAAAATCCACCATTGGAAGGATTCTAAAAACATACTTATTTAAGAGTTCAAACAATGGCATACAAGCCTCTTTTTGAACATAGAAAAATAATTTTGATTTTATTCTGATAAAAAGTCAGGTACATCTATTCTTAATCTTACTAACTTACTGCTGTTGATGATTGTTGATGAACACATCGTTGTTTTTCCAGGCCAAGGTAATTCTGAGTGAGGAGAGAGAGCTGACCGGTACACTCCTGAGTATAGACGGTGGCGAGGGTGTCATAAAGACCGACCATGGCGAGATCAAGATGTTACCGATACGCTACCTCTGTAAAATGACTTAATCTGCTATGGTACAGAGGAAACTACAGCAGGATAACTAATAAACAATCGCCTAGCTAACCTTACATTGTTAATATCAGTGTTTGTGGTGGTTTGATAAAGTCACAGGCAAATGCTTTTTGCAGGAATTGGAGTTTTAGTTAAAAAATCTTTAGTTTGTCAGTGGAAAAACATTGTTTATGTGTTTATTGTATGTGTGAATGTGTGAAAAATAGCAGTATCTGGACCCAAAGGACTAGGGGCGTTAAAGGTCATTTTCGACCTCGTAGGGGGATGTGAATTAGTTGTATTCGTTATCTGGAATAAGTGAAGTATGCAAATATGAAATTTCAAATTCATTCGACAACTGGTTAAGGAGATATTGCATTACAAAGAGACATAAACCCGCATTTTCGTAACAAAATGCGTGAATATTGTCTGTTTTGTACTATTTGGTTGACAATTTGCCATTTTGAAGGAAACTAACTAAACACTCTTAAACTTTTGAAAGCCTCTGCATTTGCGGAAAGGAATTTTTGTCAAATGCGGAGGCTTTCATTTCTGCATGCTAACTTTCCCAAAACACCATATTTTTGCTATTTCTACATAGTAATGCAATTTCGTTGCTATGGCAGGTCATATATGCATGTTCATTGGAAAATTCTGCACCAAGTTTAAAATATGTTTATAGCAGAAATTGGTAAATAAATGCAAGTTAAAATTTTCACTTATGAGGCCAAAATTGACCCATAATGCCCCAGGTCCTTTAAATAATGAGACCGAGTCTCGCGGAACTATGTTGGCTTGGAAAAGAATTTATGACTGTGTATTTGGGAACAGTTTTTCTGTTGTGTGGCAATCTGTGGTGCTTTCAGTCAGATCTGGTGTAGGGTTGGAAACTTTAAAGTTTAGGACATTCTGGCAAAGTCATTTCTGTACCACTCAATCTGTAGAAGGAAGGCCATTATCTGTCAAAAATTGACCAGGACATTTCTGTAGAGGTGGTCAGTTTGTACTGTAAGAACACCATGGTCAGTTTTGGCTAGGTCATACCTGTTGAAGAAGGGATTAATTTATATAATAATATCGCCTGGACATCAATTCTTGTTCAAAAAAATGTTTCATTTGGCAAAATACTGAGGGGAAAAAATGTTTTTTCTATTTTCTTTGAGCTTGTCTATTTTTTATTAATATTTTAAATTTGGTCCTATCAGATCATTGAACTTGAAAATTGAACAGATTTTGTTCCCTTCAGCAGTGTTAACTGTCTCGGTTTCGTAAACACGTTTTTGTCGGTGGGGAAAGACAGTTTTAGTTTGGCATGATGCCTCAATTTATTCTTACAATGTTACAAGTTTTTATATGTCCGCTAAAAGCAGAGCGTGATGTGTTGTCCCCCGTTTGTCTTTACGTAATGCCACAACTAGTCTCAGTTTTTGACGAAATCTTTTTAGATTTAGTGTGAATGCTGAGAATTGTATGCAGATTACAGATTACGATAGTTATAGCCGTTTAACTTCAGCACACAAAAATTTGGGCATAAGATAACCTGTGACAAAATGTTCTTCTCTTATTCCTGGCAAGTAAAGTTTAATATGTTTTCCGATTTTAATACCAGGAAATAATCAAACTTGCCTTTGTTTTGGTGAATAATGCTCAATAATGTGATGCTCGTTAACTAATTTACAAAACATTTTACCACAAAAACAAAATTGGCTGGAGAACCATCCACTTTATAGTTTATTGTTTGACCTCATCATCTCGTCTCATTACCCGACTAGTTTGTCAATGGCCTCATCGTTTCTCATTACCTGTACGATCGACTAGTGTGAAAATGGTCTGAATTCTTATTCTTTATTTTAAAGTGGAAACATGTTATGATGCAAATGAAAAGAAATTGTACATGACCTTTAACTGTACAATTTAAAATGTAAACAAAATATTATGTATTGTTCTGTTGCTTAAATAAAAGTTTTAAGCCAGTTTTTCAAGTTTCTTCTGTTTCACTGCAGAATACTCTAAGGGACAAACCTGGTCTTCCTTGTACTCGGAGGAAGTGCCGTAAGGATTGGTGGATAATTTTTACAATTTGAAAATAAAGAATATTCGAAAAAAGAATACATATAACCAAGCATTTTTTTATATTGATTCTACTAGAATATTCACGATGTCAGGAATGCAATGTTTTCTGATTTCTGACTGGAAATGATGATGCCACAATGAAACTTGCCTATTGTGACAAAAGGTGACCTTATGCCATACAGCAGAATTCGTCCAACAATTTCTTCAGATGACTTCTCCCAATTTCACCCAATTACCTCAACACCCTTCACTATATAGGAGGCTGGAATTCACACTTCAAATGGAGGGACTGACCTTCCAAAGGGGCCCCGAGGGATAAAGCAAAAAAGGGGTTAACTGGACATTTGGTTTTAAGCATCGCAGGTGGTGTTGGTTCAAATTGTACAAACGGAAGGGCTGAACCCCCAGGGGGCTGTGAGATGGGGCTAAAAGTTCATTTCGCCATGCTGATTTGTGCGACTTCTTTTCAACTGTCATGGATCCATATCAACTATATTTGGTTTGAAGCATGCCAAGATGCAAACAAAACTTGAGGGGACGAGGGGTGGGGCCCAAAAATGGGTCGGTCAAATTGTTTAAGGTAAATTATCTCCTGGAACTACTGTATTTTGCAGATAAAACGGGGTGCCCGGTGCAGGCAATTAAACAAGGGGGTGTTCGTATTCGAGATCCAAAGTCCGAAATCAACTCTTGTCAAATATCAAACTTGCTTTGCCTTGACCAATATAACAGCTGGAAACTGAAATTTGATGCAATTCATTATGTACACCTTTATTTTAAATATTGATTTCAAAATCCAAGACGGCTGCTGGTGGCCATCTTGCTCATGAATCTCATCGTTGGTCTCAAAACATAACATGCACCACTAAGGAGGATGAGGAAGCACTACATGGGAAAAGTATGGTCAAAGAGTTTAGAAATAGCAACAAACTTACTGTCAAAATCATCTTGTTTTTCCAATCAATCTCAAAATGGAATACGCCCAAATGGAGAACAAAGGAAAACCTTTAAGTTAAATTTGAGAATAAATCTCTCCAGTACTTCTTGAGACCTTAATTGTGCATGTTCAATTTTGAGATTGATAAAAAGAACAAGATGACTGCCAGTCATCTTTGAATTTGACAGTAAAAATCTATTCTCTCAAGTTTCACAGGTTGGTTCTCCATGGTCTTTGCTTGTGAATGTTCAATTTGGAACCAATCACAAGAACATGATGACTGCCAAGTCATCTTAGAATCTTACAGCAAGTTTGCTATAGATTATTCTAAGAAAGTTCTAGAGGAATCTTTCAAGTTCCCATTGAGCCTCCTCTAAGTTATTCACGTTTCAAAATTTCAAAAATACAAAAATATCCATACAACAGGTAAAAAGAAAGAGAAAAAAGATCAACCTTTGTATGTACAACCAATTAAGATCTTACAACAGTGGGTGCCAAGATCCCTGTTAGAGCTTTGGAAAATAAGATTTTGAAAAGGTTGTGTCCAGGTGAAAAGTAACGAAGTAAGACAAAATGATTCCAGTAAATAATGTCCAAGTAAACCCTGAATCACAAATCCATAGGCCTCATTACTTTGTTGGTACAAAAAATAAACACTGATATATTATTCAAATATTTTTATTAAAATATGTCACCCTGGTACCCCATTTATTGCATAGCTTGTGTAGGTAAACATATCTAAACGAAATTCCATCATAGAAAATAAACATTCTTTCTTATGAGGGGTTATGCTGCCTCATCAGCCAGCATGGCTGTTGTGTACACATGTGGAAATTTATTGCAGACACCTTACTTTCTCCTAGCAATATTATGAAGCCAATTTTCACAATAATGGAACAATATTCATTGTGTCCGAATAAATATTGTGAGTAAATTTTACCCAATACCATTACAGTGTAAACATTTCTGTAGACTGGCCAAGGGAGGGCAGCCTCGTAGATAAAATATCTTGACTATGAGATAAATAGAATCTTGCATTCTTATTCATTTTATATAAATGCTTGTTAAGTTGTTTACATGAACCAGGGCTTTAGACCCTTAAGACTGTGTTTTTGACTCAACATAATGAGCTTTGACTCTTGGCTTTCAAAAGACAACATGTCTATTATATTTGACCCTCTAAATTTCAATGGAAATGTTATTTGACTTCTGAAGTTTCTAAATGCCAAGAAAACCATGAAATGTTCCTTCAATAATTGTACTAAAAAAAAAAAAAAATTGAGAAAGCTTCCAGAAGTTTGTGTCTAATTATATAGCTACTGTGAACACATTGTGGTGTGGAATGCCCTATAATATGAGCTGGCAGTGAATGTACAAGACAGAAGACAATATATCCTCACATATGATGGAAAGCCCAGTTTAGCATACATACCCTCATCTATACTGATGTGACCAGGAACTTATCAACAAAGTGCTTCACAAAAATTTTCCCTGGACATTCACATTCAAAACAGAAGTTATCAACACTTGCAAAATTATTACCATTAAGTAAGAAATTCATAATTACTGAAAAATGCATCCACATGGAAAAAAAGATTCAATACTGGCTGCAATCGATAACAAAAAGAGAAAGTATTTAACAAGAAGTGGAAGTATTTAACGAGAAGAGGAAGTATTAATTAACCATTGTTTAACAACAAAAGTTACACTTTACATTCTTAACATCACAAAGCTAGATTCCATACTGCAGGTTATTTCTGCTGACAGTTTTTTTCATTTGCAACTTTTCCCTCGGATCGATATTTCTAATTAAATTTGTATTTCCGAGACCACTTGTCTTCACCTACCATCTGCCTGTAGCTATAATTGAATGTTCTTTTGAGATAATCTATAAATATCCCCGGTCTAAAACTTCCACCCATCTACAGCTACCATGTGTGTGCACCGACCACATCATTTCTTTATAAATCATGTAATTGCTTTCTCCTTTTTGTGGTCTTTAAAGACAGATAAAACCTTTCCCTTCATAGAACTCATACCATCCTTACACTATTATTAAGTCAATATGAATTGGTTCAATCCAACAGACTTGTTTAATTAGCTGGTATCACCTCATCGCAAAATATTTTTTCCTTCTACAAAAATAACCCCCTTTACAGCAATGTATCATATTCTTGTCATTAAAAAAGTTTACCAGAACACCAAAGATAGTACTCGGGATACAAACGTATTTACTAGAGACATGAACAAGTACTCTAGTCATACGAGGTGTACAAAGTGTGTGGAGGCGTATGTACAAGACACATGTAAGTACTCTGAACATGTATAAGAAATGTGTTGTTGTAAGAAAAAATCACGTTCTTGTAAATACGCATTTTATGAACTTAAAACCTGTGTACAAGTACAGTGGACATGGGTAGGCACAGTGTCGCACACAGCACTCTTTAATACATAAATGGCAAAAATGGCAATCAAAAAATGAATACATCAAAATAATGAACCACCAAAAAAAAAGGTGATGAAACATTGGATGATTTAAATGACAACATCATTCCTAGTTCTGATGAGTGATAAAAAAAATAATGATAATGAATTGATAACAACTTTAAATTTGTGCATCTAACCTATATAAAATATAACAACAATATGAGTGATGATGGCAACGCTGACAATAACAATGTCATCTCTATTATAGAGTAAATCATATAATATGATGACTAAACCGTGTACACAAGCTTTTCAATGAACAAAATTGTACTGGTACGGAGTGGTACCATTTATTTTGGTTTATTAAATACTGAATGAAGAAGGGGCATGGTTGCTTGGGGTCTAATATGCCTCCATCTTAATCACAATTCCCTATTAGGAACTCTTTCTGACAAACACTAAAGTATCCGCCTATAGAGACCTCTGAATGGCAAATACCTGAAAATAATTTGTTGGATCTTCCATGACTTGGATATTTTGTTACAAACGCACCTATATGGCTATAAGAAAACATTTAAGTGTTGTCTTTTATCAACATTCTGTGTGTCATGTTGTCATAGCAATGGTCCTTGTGATGATGGCTGATATACACCATACATTGTTACTAAGTACAGTGTAGTAGCTGGTGATAAAGTATTGCCAATAGCAGACTTGAGACATTCTACTGCACACCTGGGACACAGTGTGGGACATGGTGAGTAAACTCCCCAATGTATATCACACCTAGGACACAGTTTGGTACATGGTATAGTAAACTACCCAATGTATAGCCCACCTAGGACACAGTGCGGGACATGGTATAGTAAAATCCACATTGTATAGAACACCTAGGACACAGCGTGGTACATGGTTTAATAAACTCCCCAATGTATATCACACCTAGGACACAGTGAGGGACATGGTGAGTAAACTCCCTAATGTATAGCACACCAAGGACACAGTGTGGAACATGGTGAGTAAACGCCCCAATGTATAGCAAACCTAGGACACAGTGCGGGACATGGTATAGTAAATTCCCCAATGTATAGCCCACCTAGGACACAGTTTGGTACATGGTATAGTAAACTCCCAAATGTAAAGCACACCTAGGACACAGTTTGGTACATGGTATAGTAAAATCCACATTGTATAGAACACCTAGGACACAGCGTGGGACATGGTCAGTAAACTCCCCAATATATAGCACACCTAGGAAACAGTGTGGGACATGGTATGGTAAACTCCCCAATGTATATCACACCTAGGACACAGTTTGGTACATGGTATAGTAAATTCCCCAATGTATAGCTCCACTAGGACACAGCGTGGTACATGGTTTAATAAACTCCCCAATGAATAGCACACCTAGGACATAGTGTGGGACATGGTAGAGTAAACTCCCCAACGTATAGCACACCTGGGACACAGTGTGGGGCATGGTGAGTAAACTACCCAATGTATAGCCCACCTAGGACACAGTTTGGTACATGGTATAGTAAATTCCCCAATGTATAGCTCCACTAGGACACAGCGTGGGTCATGGTATAATAAACTTCCCAATGTATAGCACTCCGACGACACAGTGTGGGACCTGGTGAGTAACCTCCCAATTGTATAGCACACCTAGGCCTTATACTGCACACCTGGGACACAGCATGGGACATTGTGAGTAGACTCCCCAATGTATATCACACCTAGGACACAGTTTGGTACATGGTATAGTAAACCCCCCAATGTATAGCACGCCTAGGACACAGTGTGAGACATGGTGAGTAAACGCCCCAATGTACAGCACACCTAGGACACAGCGAGGGAAATGGTATAACAAACTCACCAATGTATAGCACACTTAGGACACAGTGTGGACCATGGTGAGTAAACTCCCTAATGTATAGCACACCAAGGACACAGTGTGGAACATGGTGAGTAAACTCCCCAGTGTATAGCACACCTAGGCCTTATACTGCACACCTGGGACAAAGTGTGGGACATGGTATAGTAAATTCCCCAATGTATAGCAAACCTAGGACACAGTGCGGGACATGGTATAGTAAAATCCACATTGTATAGAACACCTAGGACACAGTTTGGTACATGGTATAGTAAACTCCCCAATATATAGCACACCTAGGGCCCAGTGTGGGACATGGTGAGTACACTCCCCAATGTATAGCCCACCTAGGACACAGTGTGCGACATGTTGAGTCAACTCCCTAATGTATAGCACACCAAGGACACAGTGTGGACCATGGTGAGTAAACTTCCCAATGTATAGCACCCCTAGGACACAGTGTGAGACATGGTGAGTAAACGCCCCAATGTACAGCACACCTAGGACATAGTGTGGGACATGGTAGAGTAAACTCCCCAAGGTATAGCACACCTAGGACACAGTGTGGGACATGGTGAGTAAACTGCCCAATGTATAGACACTTTACCAAGAACACATAACGGTGGTCACTGAACACAAAACAGTATAGATTGCAATAATTACAGAATTTTTAGCATCAAATCTAAAGACTTCTTAGGACAATTTTCCACAGCATGTCTAGTGAAAATACAGAAACTGGAAATATTCCTTTTTGCCTTTTTTTTTTTCATTGAATTACCAATTAAGAATTACTATTCAGAGTAACATCACTGGTGAGGCTTGTTCATAAAATGGAAATCAAGCACTCTTCATGATCAGTTCTCGAAATAGGTTTTATAAATTTTTCCTTTAAATTCAAAGATTATTCAACTAATGCAATGTTAATTCTTCACAACTGATGATTGGTCTGCAGACACCCTGACAGTGGTTATAATGACACATCTTGATGGCTATAGATCATAATTAGACGACAGAAAACTATATTTAGATGACACTAAATTGTATTTTTAATAGATGAAAATTGGCAGAAGTGTAATATTGAATGGTGTTAGATGATTATATTTAGATGATGGGAGATATTAGATGACGGATGATATTTAAATGACAGTAGAAGTTAGATGAAGGAAGATGATACCGGTATTTAGATGTCTGAACACAATATTTGATTTGAACACATATTGGTTAACGAAGCTATATAAAAATAATCTTCTTCCAAAGCTAATCCTTTAGCATAAACAAACAAATGCAGTGTTTTCAACATATCAAAGATCAATAGAAATGAAGTGCTTGCAAGCAGAAAAGTCATTCTCTCTCACAAACACTCTGATATTCTCCTAACAAATTTTGGAATTTTCTCCTCAAGCTATCAAACCGAAGTCATTTCGTACATGACAGTTTATCCTTTAGGATAGATGCTACCTTACACATTATACCTGTCATTAGTTTTTTACACCTAATTCAATCAGTCAGTACTATCAATGCATCCCTTTCAAAACATCATTAAACCCAGTCTAACTTTAACATTCATCAAAATTATTTTACATGTTTCTTCGTGTGGAGAGAAGAAATCTTTTGAAAGGGAGGTGCATTTTACAGCAAGGTAGCATATATAGCCTTAAGGTTAGACAAAAAAATATACACAAAATTAACTGCAGGTAAGCATAACACTGTCATTAGGCTTCTAGTAACTCAATCCTTAAACAAAACAATCTTTCACAAATTTGGCAACAAACTTTTTGAGTTCCAAGCACTTTACATCTCCCCACTGTCTGCCTAGGCTGAGCTCAGAAACCAGTTCTGAACACAATCATTAGCCATGTCCTGGAAGGAACACACTGTAACAACATCCATTCACAACTCCAGGCACTTTTCTTAAGATAAACACAGCTTCGATGTTCAATAACTGACCATGTTCTGAGGATAGCAATGTCATGACATCTGTCGATAACTCCAGCCATCTGCAGATGATAACACTATTATGACGTCCAATATGATCTCCGACTATGTTCCAAAGATAACATTATACGACAACCACCTACACCTTGTCAGTCATCATCATTAGCTGCATCAAACATCTGTAAAAATAAAATCTCAAAATAAATATTTATTAAATACATGATTTAATTTTTTTGATCATTTTCAGATAAAAGCTACCTAACACATTATACCTACTACTTATTTCACTGAACCTGACTTCACATGAAAATTCAAGTAAACTGCATCCCCTTGATTAAAATACAACTTCAAGGTGACAGTTCTGAATAATGTTTCCGAGTCATTGTCCTAGAGTTCAGGTTTGTCCCAGTCAGGACAAAGACATCAGGCCTCAATAGTATCAATCTACTTACATCCATGAGGTTCTTGGGTTCAATGCCAGGTTTAGTGATATCTTCACCACTAAGGTCAAGCAGGTTTGTGGCAAAGGTTGTTGGTGTTACTGCTCTCTCCTCCTCAAAACTGTTCTCAAAACTCAGATTAGGACTTCTGTAACAGAAAAAACAAAATCTATCGTCCAGCACCTATGATTTAAACATCTTACATTTACAAATATCTAAAAATGGACGAACCCCATCAACTTTCACTCCTGCCATTTGCTAGTTACCACTAGTCAGTTCACATGTTTCCACTACGACAACAAAATGTACCTGTTCCGACTAGGAAGCACAGGCGATGAACTCATTGGTGCGCTGACAAAGTCTTTAGTTCGGTGTCGCATTACAGGGGATGTGTAGGCCTTTCGCAGAGGCAGCTGGCTGTAAAGTGGAAAATGTAAATCACCTCATTATAATGCCCTATTTTTTCTACTAAACAAAAGCTATCATTATAATAAAGGTTCTACCACAAAGGGGTGTGGTTTTCTATTCTTGTCCTTCCCTTCCCTCCAAAAGTGGTGGACTATTTTAGTCCATTCCTTAAAGATAATTGTTCCGATGATAAAAAATACTTTCTACAACTTTACCGCTACAACATTGTGTTGTATAATTTAGCATAAAAAGGTACACACTATTCAATCTATTTCTTGTGTGATCACTAGCATGTGCAGCTTGTAGGGGGTTGAGACACTGCTAAATCTTGAGACAAATCGTTGAAGGGAGAATACACAACATACCTTGGCACTGCAAACTCAGAAAGGAAACTTTCACTTGATGATGAACTATCCAACGGAATTCCCATAGAATTGTTGTGTATACTGAACTCATCCTCGAAACAATCATCTGTAAAAATAAGAATGTGTATGTTTAATTTCTCATGGAACGAACTTTTATTTAGAAACAATGAGAGTTTTCTATGGTCAGAAAGCCCTAAAACAAGTCTCATCCCCATGCATGAATGGGTAACTTAGTATAATTCCAGTGTTATGCTTTGATGTGCGACCCATAAATTTTCCTCGAAATGCAAATTTATGCATGAATTTTCATTTTTTTTTCACCATGAACAACTAAATATAAGTTACATCAAACTGACACATAATAGTGACAAACTGCAGCATCTGCTGTTTAAAGATATTTAAACTATTATAAAAAAACATTTTAAAATCAATTTTGAGATTTTCAACGGATTTAGTACAAGCTTCAGATGTGTCAGTGTCTGTGTCTGTGTATTTGTAAGAAGGGCGTACCATCAGACAGAGTTGGAGTTACAGTGGTCAATGATTGTTCATATATGTGGGAACCTGCCATTAGACAGAGCAACTTGGAATTACAGAAGTGTCACTGTACGTGAAAAAGTGACGGCCTACCATCAGACAGACTGTGGTCGAGTCCCAGACTTGTGCTGTTACTGCTAAGACTGCTGCGTCCGGAGTTTTCACTGAGGAGGGCTGGCCGGAAATAGTGGTAAGGCAAGGTAAACACAGTGGACAGGAAGAGTATTGCCTGGAATACTCTCTGGAACATGGACCGTACAGTGTTCACCTGGAAAAAAGAAATAAGGGGAGGTAATATTACAGAGCAGGAGAACAGAGCCGTTTTCGTTTAAACGGTCAAACCGGTCGGACCACTGTTGACAAAGCCTTGCAAGGCCTGCATAAACATTTGCAGGTCCGCCTGGATTTATACCCGAAATTGTTACATTTATAAACGGTCAAACCGGTTGTTCCGCATAAACGAACATGCCCCAGATTACAGAGTATGCACAGGGGACATAAATATTGGTTATTCTGTGGATATAACAAAAATCGATATACAGTAAGCTTGCATAGCAACCAGTAGCATGTCAAACATCTAGGTAAACTTAATCTAAGATTAATTAATTTTAGAGTATGATTTTGATAGCTTTAGCTAACTCATTGGATATCTATGCAAAATGAAAACATCAGTGTAATTTTTGCCTAGTTTTTAAGCCAAATATGGGCCGATTCCCCTATAGTTAATTCCTGAACACTTACCGCACTGTTCATCATGTATTCACGCTGTCGTCTTTTCCAAATCTGTGGAAATATAAAATGCAAAAATAAATAATCCAACATAAAATGTGCATCTGTATAACATGTATGGGTACAGTATGTAGGTAATTACATCCACGACAATACACCAGAGGTGGTATGCAGATTATTGGAAGAATTACGTTGGTGGGCAGGCCTTTTCAATTTTTTTTTAAATTATTTTTCACAATGACAGTTCTTTATTTACAAATGTGACAGAGCTATCAGCCAAAAATATCCATGAAGGTAGGCTCAAAAATTAGGGTAAATAGGCAAAATGCAAACACAAAATTATGTTCGCCTTATATATTTTAGTAGGGTATTTTTTATTGAAGGATTATGTATGTAAAGTGTTAACCTTTCTAACATATGGGAAGGCAAGAACTTGGTCCACTGTCGGGCGACTAGTCGGCTCCGGGTCCAACATCTGTTGTATCACATACTTCATGTCAAATGACTTGTCTGCAATAGCAGAAAGGTAAAGAGTATCCTAACTAGAGGTCCATTGAGAATTCAATTTCAAATATAATGTGAATATACCCATGTCATATTATATTGCATATTAACCCATGTAATATGACCTATCAGCCCTGTGATTGGATGAAAGTTTCCATTGTGACGTCACACCAAGGACAAGTACACGACGTTACAGACTTACGCACTGGAGTCAAAATGGCGGCTTTTTACATTTCAAGGTTGCATGAAAATTGTCGTTTTACACGAATAAATGCCACAAATTTTGATTATGTGATTAAAAGCCAGAGGCTCCCTAAATTGAAAAATTCTTAGACTCGTTCCATAAATCTCATATGAAATGGAAACTCATGCAAGATCCTAAATTTATTTTTAAAACCAGCAATCGTTTCTCAACAGTCTTAAGAGACTTGCATTTTGCAGTGAAAAGTTGTGTTATCGGAATTGCCACCCTCATTCAGTTGGGAACAGAGTATATTGAATCATTTAATAAACAGATTTTGCTTCTAAAAGTCGTTAATAGTTTGAGATTCTCACCACGAAGAAATTCTTCAGGAAGATGTCCAGTTCGCAACAGGTGCCAACCCTCTCCTCCTCTTGGTAGGTCAAGGTCACTGGCCAACTCTAGCACCGACATTCCAAGGCTATAAAAAATAGATGGATATCAGTACAAGTTCCAGGGATATCATAGTGAAAAGTCAACTAGAGAAAATGTAAGAGATATATTCAAGTAACTTAAAAGCTTAAAATTGAATACCTGAAGATATCTGCTGCCTTGGAGAACCTGCCATCCATCAGTTCTGGAGCAAGGTACTTGGGATCTCCTTCCTGTGACTCAGAGAAGTCTCCGCCCTGGAAAAATACAAGCTGTGTTTAGTTGTCTACACTTTGAACAAACCTCTTCAATTCTAAAGCTGCACGTCTTGTAAAACTTAATAACCATCTTGAAAGATTTATGAAGATTGCATCCCAAATGTATCATTTCAGGTGCATCCCAAAAGTACAAATTTAGTGCCTTATGCAATTTGAGACATTAATTAAGTGCACACCAAACCTGTTGTGCAATTTTTTCAAAGATGCCCAATAGTTCAGACTATCTCCACCCCATCAGACGCCCTATAGTTCAGACTTTCTCCGCCCCATCAGATTTTTTTAAAGGGAGATAATTATCGGAAATTACCTTTTAGCCACACATTAACATTCTCAAGGAATTGCCTTTGTAGGTCACTCCATCATACCACTCGCACAGATTAGTAACGGAAATCCAGAGCGAAATATTGTACCTTAGACAGGTCAATGACAAGTCCGAAGTCACCCAGCTTGCAGACCTTGTCATGGGAGATGAAGATGTTGTCTGGCTTGATGTCCATGTGGATATGGTTGTGATCATGTAAGTGTTTTACTGCCTGTCAACAAATTAACGAGAAAAAAAGGTTATCACATGTTAACTAATTTGATGTTTTTTCCCCTTTGTTTGCAACATAAGACTGCATATCTAGATATTTCTAGAGGTCAAATGTCTGAAGGGTCACAGGACCCCAGGTAATTATACCTAGCCAGTCTGAGTCTCCAAACATTAAGGTATTTAGTACTGTGCCTCCAATAAAGGTTAAAAATACAGCATCAGAATCGTCAATACCAACACAAATGAACTTCCGTTCTAACATGTTTTCAAATCAAAGTGCAGATTGATTTACCAAGTGTTTTTATTACTAACAAAAAACATTTAAATTTTAAAAGCCATCTTACCATCAATAAATCCACAAGATATTTCCAAATCATTTTTTCAGATGTTTCACGACTCTCAGCATACTGCAGCAAACTACACATAATAAAAGAGGAAGTGGTAGAAAAATTCATTACAACACGAGTTTTGAGACAAAAAAAATGATCACAATCAATTTTTACAAAGTTCTGTTATATCTCTTTCTGCTATTATCAACACATGAATACATATGAATATTCTTCCATATTCTCAACTGATAATCTATGCTTTCATCTATTCATGTATGAATATCATCACATGTTCTTGAACATAAGAGCAATTAACCAACAAATCAGATCATAATTGTGAATAGCTATATCTCAAAATACCACATATTCAAATTAACAGAGCACGCTCACTTAGTCCCTTTTAACAATTGTACAACACATATATTTCAATTTAATAAATGGGGCCAACTAAAATATTCAGTTCACAGGGCAAACAACCTCCTTTATCAGAACAAAGTCATTATAAAAAGAAAAAGTAATAGGAAAATGCCAGTACGTCCTAGCAATATTTTACAGGAAAATATAACCATCCTGCTGTCTGCAACGTACACTCATTAGCAATAGCATTTGAATTACTTTTATAGATGTATTTATTATGGGCATTTGAAAAACTGATATCACACAATAATTGCCAAAAGAATTGCTTCTGTTCAACGTCCTGTGTTGCAGTAAATTCTAAACCCGCGAAATTATAGAACTCAGCAGTAGTATGACACAGCCCCTCTTGAATATAATCTAACAACACAGCCCCTCTTGAATATAATCTAACAACACAGCCCCTCTTGAATATGATCTTATCAACTCAAATCTATTACTAAATCATAAACTTATAGCCAAAATTTGTTCAAACTTTGTCCGACACACCGAGAACCAGATTTTATACTGACTTATTTTGACACAGCTCCTCTTGTATATAAAGGTGCTGCCGCTCCTCCCAAGCTCGATAGAAAGTCACACAGTTGGGGTGAGGCGGTAAGGATTCGTGTTTCGCTACCTCCTCCAACTTTCTCCTCCTGTCCATCTCCCCACGGAATTTCTCCTGGGATTTTTTAACAGCATAATACTTCCCATCTTCTTTACTTCGTACTTTAAAAACCTATAAAAATATAATAGATAGGAAGAACTTTTTAACAAAATGATGACTTTAACAAATTCATAGATCTAACAACTTATTAGAAACTTTATTCATTTTTAAATGAAAGGGTGATGCCATGTTTTAGCCAGCCTGCCACCAAAGAAATCAGTTCTTTCACTCAATATTTAGACTTGCACTTCATTTATTGGAAAAAATATACTATTTGATTAGAAAATGCTCCCCTCTGGCTATGTATTGAGATCTAGAGTAAAACCCTTGAACATTACTAATACAACTCTTCCTGTCCTGATCATACACTTAAGAAAAGTTTCTATTGTACTAAAATTAAGAAAGAGTTTCTTTATACTATCTATCATACATTTACCTCTCCGAAGGATCCAGCTCCCAGCTTTGATATGACCTGGAACCCAGTCTCAAAGTATAGCTGTTTACTATTGGAAGTATTAGCTCCAAGATAGGCTGACAATTGTTAAGGAAATCTTCTTCAGAAGCAGGACTAGTCATCAGTGCTTTAGATATTTTTTTGACAATTTATTCTTGTTAATTTAGATGATTTTATTTCGATAATTTAATAGGATTAATAGATTGCTGTCTGTATATACAAATCAATATAATTTGAAATACATAATAGCAATAAATGAATTGTCATGAATGTAAATACTGCCTTTTTAATTAATCAACAGAACTCATAATGTGTTAATTATACATAGGATACATCTATTGCTGTCCAGATTATCGCGGAATGATACAATCTGCGCCCTCTGGATGGGTCGGTGTGGGAAGATCCGACTGATAGGTGGAGCACTCTTCACTGGGGGTTTAGGAGGCAGTGAATCACGTGGTGTACCTCTCGACTGAAACACAAAACACATCTTCATAAAAATTTGAATAGCGTTGGGTTTTTTTACGCAATCAAAATGTTTTAATTTATACATATTATCATCTCATCAAAGTTAGTTTATGAAATTATGTAGCACAATATTGGAACAATACTAGCTTTTGGGGTACAAGTGGGTTTTTCTTAACAAATAGTGAATCATTTTTTTTTTATTGAAATGGTGGGGGCAAAAAGTGTCAAATTTGGGACTTGACCATTTGGGGGGGAGCATTTTCAGGGAAATGGTCCGACACCCATATTAGACCTACTTGGGAGGCTTGGAAGGGGATATCATTATTGGACACACGTGGTCTTCTGTAGTTGTACCAACATTCCAACACCCAGTTTTTGGTAGAAATGTTTTTGTAAAAGACGTGCATTGATTAGGTCAGCTGTAGAGAATTTCCCTTTAGCTCAGCAGTAGAGCATTGGACTTGAGCCAAGGGCCGTGGGTGTGAGCCCCAACGACAACACTATCTTGATATTAATCGCTATTCCTCGTCCACCTACAAGCTGGTGCCGTTGACCCTCCTCATTTAAGGTAGGAGAACCTTTGACGGGGAGCTCAGTGGTAGAGCATCGGGCTGGAGAGCCAAAACATGCAGGTTCGAGCTGCGCCCCTGGTTGCTATCATTTTTTTGTAGTTTTAAGTCACACCTTTAGTCTACTTAGTCTTCCATATCATTAAAATCAATTTTATAAAAAGAAATGTGTTGTTTTTAAGTTTGTGTCACAAACGGCAGCTGTGAAAAGCTGACTTCGCACTCACATAGTTGCGTATTCGTCTACATGAAATATACCTAACACTAATGCAGAAAGTTATTGATAAGTTTAGTTGATACATTTAAATATTAACGTATATCAATAAATAAAAAAAATTAGGGCGAAACAACCTAGGGGGAACGGGATTTAGAGCAAACAACAACTCTTAGCGCGAACAGGATTTAGGGTGAAACAACCCGTTACCATTAACTTAAATGGGATTTTCATTGACAAGGAACAAATTTGTTTTAAGCTTTTTTTTCTTAACCTCTACACATATTGGTTTAACAACTTTCCAACTATTCTCTATTTCGATTTCAGTTGTTTCAATCCATTACTGGTACTTTGTACAGGTAATTTAGACATTTTGACATGAACCCCCACCCCAGACATCTATATATCAAAGTGTTTAAGTCTGGTGTTAGGGCCAGAGGAAACTCCGGCTACTGGCAACATATCGACTATATCTGTTATCATGATCTACGTTAAGTTTACTCCAACAATGTTATAAGTTTTACACGGCAAAATCATACCCGATAGAAAAAAGGCCGATCAGCAACCTCTTATGTTCAGGTCCAGTACACTCTGCCGTTTGAGCTATAAAGACCTATATTTTCTGTTTCTGCCATATAATTGCCTCCTTCACCATGATGAAGATCATGCAATATTTATAACTAAGGCGCGGCAAGCCCAGGAAAATTTTGGGGGACTAGGGACTTAATATTAGATATTTGCATGTACAATTAAAACTATTTCACAGTTGAGACCATGGTCTACAATGAGATATAGCTATATCCACCTATAAATTATAGCTGTATTGAGCTATATTTTCTCAAGATTTCAATTTTCATTATATTAAAGCAAAGTCGCATAAAACAATATGGTTTATGGTATTATTGACTACAAAAAGCCAAGCATACAGTTACATGTTTAATTTCATTTTTCATAAATGTAAAATTTCCATTTTTTTTACATCATTATTTTTTAAAAAGAATACTTATATTGAATGTCTTTTGTCAGTTTGTTATCAATCTCATGATAGATACAATCTTCTTTTAAAAGCAACTTTGTTTCGCTTTCCTTAAAAAAGAAAAGACCTGTTTCAGATAGTTCTTTACAGCTATATAGCTCAATCGGCAGAGTGTACTGGACCTGATGTTATAGGAGTAGATCTACTGTACTTCTACAAAATATTTACCACCTTCATCCAGCTGAAGATTATGCCAAGGTGTTTTCAACCTTACCAAAACCTTCACTCCCTTCATCAAATACCATTGGATCACAATAACGGTTAACAACCAATATTCTTATATCATTTAAGAAAGTTGAAAATTACTACCACAGTGTAATTCACACAATACCATCACCTTTTTCGTAGAAAATGTCTGAGGTTCGAGGAAAAACTTAGGTGTAGGTCTCGGGCTAGGAAAAGCTTCCATCTTCAAAGTGTGACATTTGAATAAATATTAACCGCAGTCTAGTGACTGCAACATAGCTTTTCATAGATTGTCAATGAAATTAATTGCAGACTGTGTGCTCCTGCTCCGTATTTCGAGCCTCGTATATCAGTCGACCATTTTCCTTTTTTGACAATAACAACCGATGGCCGTTCTTTCGCGGTTTTTTCCCGAAACACGAAGAACGCGCTCTTTGATTGGCCCGTTGAGAAAATTATATGTAAAAAAAAACATGATATTTTTTTTGTTATATTTAAGCACGTGAATAATTTTTAAATTATTTCGGCTTCATATTTTGGAGTTGAAAAATATGTTTTCGCTGGATTCATATTCTATAATAATATTTACGAATCTATCACTGTTGTATTCATGCCAGATTATCATCCAATCACAAAGTCCGTATCAAACCATGTACTTCTTGGAACATTTCCAAAAATATATTGATAAACAAATATCACGTGACATAGCACCGCTCATTCATAAATAAAGCATGTGGTTGACGCTAGTAGGATTATTACAACAAACAGTAGTAACTTGTGTCTGATTTCATTGTTGCCTAGCAAGTAAACCTCTCTGCTACCGTAAATGTTGATACAGGGGAGTTTTCTGAGCTTTAGAACCCCTCCCCTCATCCCAGATACATGGTTTAGTCAAACAAACTAAACATTGAATTTCATGTATGTAATTTGGATGTGTTTAGTAAATTCAAATATTATGCATGGCGTCGACGTTTACTTATGTGTATACGTTCTGTAATAATTATAAGGTACCGTTCACTGGCATTGTAACAGATATATGTAAGAATTATCTTTTGCGATCAAACTGAATCTACTATAGGCTACGAAATTATATATTATCAAAATTTTATCTACATACCCCCTCCGCATTAAAGCCATTTTGTCTCTGTGGAGTATAACATATAGATAGATACCTAGGTCATATATGGGACTTAATATGTTGAGGTATAATGCCATGAGAAGGGTACGTGTTTTATTGGAAAATGAAGTCTATTCAGTAAAGTCTACTCTTTGGAACCAGCTGACCTGTATAAGCTGGCCTGTTATGTAAAGTATAGTCTGTCATCAATATATATATACCTATTTTGTAGGTGTGTTTTTTTCATTTAAAATTTTCAGACGATTTCTTTGATAATTCCAACAGTTAAACTTACCATATTTTCTGTTATACTAATGTTGTACTTATCTAGCTTATCTAGGATGCATACATGGCTCCTGTCCTTGGAGACTGTTTTGTATACGTCTTCTTTGCGCCAAAGTTTGCCAAACATGTCATATATATATACATATGTATGAGGGGAGAATTCACTTATGGTCAATTTGATCAAATATACTTGGGTTCCAGATTTTGGACATACTTATGCCTTGTAAGCTTGATATTTTTTTACTTTTCTTTTTAATGTTACCCATCGTTCTGCGTGTTTGGTTACTTACGTATAAAAAGTGTGTATTCCAGGTCAAGTTCGATGATATATGGTTACACCACGGACTTAGATAATCTAATTCCGTGGTTACACCAAGATATTTAGCATATGGGGTAGATTCTTGGCCAATTTAGCTGAACGGCATTTTCGTCCTTATAATTCCCTATACCCACCTTTCCCCATACCTAGCTGTAACATACTCAAGTCCTTTTGAAGCATATTAATTTCCGCCTTGTGGTTGGTTACCGCAAGGCAGACGGCAGTGTCGTGCGCAAAAACACACGCTGTAGATGTAAGGGTCAGTGGCAAAGCATTTATGTATACAATAAAACTACATTATCGTCCCGATGGAGCAACGAGTGTTATCTGGATTTCTGATGATATATCGCCTTTACTGATTACTTGCTGTGTTCTTTCTGTGAGAGTACCTCGGATCAACTCGAGAGTGTGGTGCCTAATCCCATACTGATGAAGTTTGAAAAGAAGTTTTACTAATTACATATTGCGCAAGTTCTCCGTTCAGAGAGTAAAACTTAATTCACGTGCTCAAAATAAAAATATATCTTCTCGTTAAAGTGCTATGGCGGGTTGCTACGCGTATTTCCCCAAAGGTGAGACCGTGCCACCCTGTATTGTTATGGCGCGTCCTCAGGTATATATTTATACAGGTAGCTCTGTCGGAATCCTGTGTCTAAATTCAAGGCCATGGCTATTGATGCATGCGTTTCACGATAAAGACTCAACAAAATACTTATTTCGCGTTATTTCTTTGAATTTAAAACAAACAATCATTACCAACAAGTTTGAAAGAATTTTATTATCATTACTACTGCCTGCGTCATGCCGTTACCTGCCTTCTTACAAAACACACATCTTGATTTTGTTTTTCCTGCACCTATGAATGGCAAAATGATATATATAATTTTCGAATAGCATGTCTTACGCGTGTATTGCGATCCTTCTTTTGTGCTGCAGTCTTTCTGCGTTTCAAACAAATTAAATGTTATCCTCAACGATGAATTTTCCCGTATTCACTTCATATTGTTTGTTTGGCCTTCTTTTATTCTGACGCACATTTGTTTTTGTATTCCAGCATCATTTGTTTGTATTTAAATAATAGATAAATTTACTAGTGCCAATTGGAGGGTAAAACATTTCATAAATATCTTTTAAGATCGATGTCTTATTTACAAAGCGTTGCTGTAATGTACACGTGTACAGGGATTTGTTGACATGATTCAATAGAAGATAAATCAATAGATATGTAATTAGAATATAAACAAAATGTACTATTGATTTGAAAAATATTTTATTAATTGATTAAACGTAATTAAGGATGTTTTGCAAGTGGTCACCAATGCTAACATATAATGCTGAAATCTGGTCCATGGTTATGTACATGTATCAACATTTCATTAATTCTAAAATGAGAGCAGAGAACATGTTTAGTTTAAACATATTTTATTGTACAAATATACAAATGGATCGGACAACAAGTTATTACAACTTAATAGAGTCCTCTCCTCAATACATATTGTAAAAATAGTGTATATGTTTTTGAGAAAAGGGAAAAGATAGGTTGAGGAAGGAACTGTGGGGTGGGAGGGGGTGGGGGTGATGGAGGGGAGGGGTGTTACCTAGAAAAGTAAACGTGTAAACTGAGAAATCGATCCGCATTTGAATCAATTATAAATTATACAGATTTCATGACATGCATCCTGGTAGAGTTCTTTCAAAATGAACAGAATCAATGTAACAAATAAATCAGGCAAAATAATGAAATACAATTTCATAAACACATAACAACTTAAATAAAAATAGAAAATGAATTATTACTGTCAAAACCTATTGCTGGATTTGATGTAATGATGCACATGTCTGAAGATACTTATGTTGTTTTTCTACCGAAAGTTGACTATTTCCAAACAAAAGTAGTTCTAAATTAAAATCAACATGCAAGGCATTCAAATTTTGGAGCAGTGTATGACTTTCGTTGTTAAAAAGTAAGCACTCACAAAAAAGTGAAAGGCATTTTCACAGGGATGGCCACAATAACAAACTGGACTATCAACCAGATTTACTCTAAAAAGATCATAGTTAAGTGGACTACACTGATGTCTAAGTTTAGTATGCAAAATGTTCAATTTACGTTCACCGAAACCTAAGTAAATTGGTGGAGGAGATTGTACAGAATGTAATGAGGCCAATGATCGTACTGAAAGGTCCAATGAATTCCAACCGCGAAGAGTTGAAGGTATAAAAGATTAATTTGTTAGAGAAAGCCTGAAAGGACGAATTATATAATCATCATTGTTTCTAAGGGTATAACGGTTATTTTCTGCAACGGAAGATTGCAATAGAGAATTTAAATAGTCTGGAGTTAATTTGTTGTGCATTTTATACAAAAGTTGGAGTTTTCTGCATTTTCTTCTATTCGAAAGAGAACATGTTATAAGGTATCTTTAAAAAAAACATCATATGTAAATCACCATTTGAACAAATTCATCGTAAATTCTGTCAGCAACTCAGGGGTTGCGGAAACGTTGAGTAAATCAGACGTGTTGAATTGAGCTGGACCTACAAGCATATAGGTAACTCAGTAGAAATGAGTCACAATCTTAAACACTCCATACAATTTCACATGAACGTGGCACATATTCATGAAAAAGCTACCACTACATGACATACTAAATATAATCAAGGAGGTCAGGATGAACCTCGTCTAGAAATCACTTATCACTGTTATAGTCTGCGGAAGAGCTAGAACTGTACCCTGACCATTGCCAGCTTACTTAATCACTTCGTGAAAGATAATGGCAATGGTCCAACACCTGCCGTTGGAATCAAACTAAACGTAAAAGGGTTACTTTGCTCATATTCGGGAATACAATTTGAACATCACAGCGATATAGGAAACACGTTTAGAAAAGTGTTAAAGCAATGTCAATGAGCGCCGAGAATTGGGAGTTGGTTTACCTTTACAACCAAACACTGGCAATTCATTGACAACACAAGGAAGACTGACGGATTGGGTGTATATATATGATTATTTCGTTAGCTTGGGTGCTAGACAGACTGTGGACTTGAAATTTATAAGCTGAACTTTGGTAACGTTAAAGAGTTTTACGATCATCTTTCCTCTTTTGCTGTATTTCACATATGTTTCTAAAAATACAACTTTAGCAGTGCAGAACAGTCGATCCAGCCTTCGGCTGCCCCGAATTTGTTTTGAGACATACATTTTTTTCGTCCTTTAGTACCATTGATGGGCCAAAACTTGCCGAAATAGCCATATTCTTCAGTAACAATTTACTTTGTTCGGCTTCCTGCATCGATTTACTGATTTAAACAAAAAGAGATAGTTCCTTATTTCTTATTCTAGTGATTTTTATCATAAAGCTGGTTGACTATGCTTGTCGACTATCATGGAGGCACGGTAGTCTAGTGGTAGGACGCCGGGCTCGTGACCGAAGGGTTGCGGGTTAAAGGCACGGCACGGCACTGTCTTGTATCTTTGACCAAGATACTTTACTCCGCTTGTTCCAGCCTGCTCAGCTGTAAATGAGTACGTGGTTGGGCAGTGCTAGAACTGTTGAATGCTAGCTGTGAGCACCGAAATGGCAGCTCCGGCTGTATGCTCCCCAGGGAGTTGAGAAAGGCATTGGCTGGGTGCAAAGGCCCTATAACCACAGATAATAATTTGTGAACCGCTTTGAAACTTTCAGTTTAAAAACAAATGATTTGTTGGATTACTTCAGACATGGCTTTGTCATTGATTTGACCTTTAGTGCATATGATGAGCATTAATTGACGAAATAACCATATGGTGCAGTACTTCTTTTTACTTTGTTTAGCTTTCTACAAACAATGTTTTCAAATAGATAATTCATTTCACAACAATGTGCTTACCTCTGCTGGTTGGCAGAATCTCAGCCTCCAAGGTTGGCATTAACCATGTAGGTGGAATTTATTCCGGAATGGTTAACATGAAAAGATAGTTTAAGTATAATATTTTTGTTTTTATAAATGTTTCATTTGCAGCTGTTTTCAATACGGTATAGTCATACATTCAATCAAACATCTTTCATACCAAAACAAAGTTTATGTATATTAATATTCAAGCTGGATATGTATCATCAGTAATATAACGCAACCTATTGATATTTGATATACATGGTATATATAAAGATTTCTACTTTCCAAGGGGAAAAAATGAAAAGAAAGAAAATGAAAAACAAAAAGACAAAAGAAGAATGAAGCATTGAGATAAAAAGAAAAAGAAGAAATTAACAGAGAAAGACAGTCTAAGAGAAAAACAACCCAGCTGATTAAGTATACATTTAATGTTGCAGTCTAAAGTTGTAAATTATTACATGATAGAGGGATGATAGGCACCATCCCCTTATCGGTATATTCTACGTATATTTCGAAACACTACTAAAGACTTTTTGTTAAGTTCTAATTTGATGGCAATGTGGTGTTATACAAAGCTTATTTTGTTTGGCCTTGTACGTCTACAGACTATGCTTTTAAATATGTGCTTCAAATTTTCCCCATTTCCAGTAACTATTTTACAACGGCGTTCAACACTGTTTACTGTGAAGGACAGGACACCATGTCCAAACTGCGATAGCTTTATTCATGCATCACCATTATCCATGCTTAATGCTGCATTCAACAGGGGTGACCCAGAAGTCAGCAGCACATACCGGACTGGTGTAGAGATAATTGACTTACCGCACTTCAAAGCTGTCACCAAAGGAGAAGACTAAACAGAAGTAATGCAACACACATTACCATAAACAAAACAGCATGTTGAATCATTATATCTGGAAGCACGACCCTTACCTCAGATTCTGACAATCACTTACCTACGCAGTGCATTGTCAAGAACAGTGCACATGGATAACCAAATCAATGGTGGAATATCTAAAGCTTGTGTCGGAAGACGATTTGACGTTCAGTACTAACCCGGATCCTTTCCGTATACATGTACTGCATACCGATACATTTTTGAAGCATTTTAACTGACCTTCGTAATAATAGCGAATTTAGCATGGCATTGCATATTACATGTGGAGGGCGATTATGGATTTACCAGTGAAGAGTAACCGTTTGACTGGGTGAATATTGATTTACCAGTGAAGAGTAACCGTTTGACTGGGTGAATATTAATTTACCAGTGAAGAGTAAACGTTTGACTGGGTGAATATTGATTTACCAGTGAAGAGTAACCGTTTGACTGGGTGAATATGGATTTTACCATGAAGAGTAACCGTTTGACTGGGTGAATATTAATTTACCAGTGAAGAGTAACCGTTTGACTGGGTGAATATGGATTTAATCAGTAAAGAGTAACCGTTTGATTGTGTTAATATGGATTTAATCAGTGAAGGAAGAAATTTATGCTGAGTGTGGTATTCATATACATGTGCCGGGAATACTATTATGTAACGAAGAAGAGGAGAGTCGAGTGAACACGATCGACATAGGGGAGACTTGATTCCATTACAAACTATTCAACAACATATTTAAATATATAGATATTATCCCCATACGTGAATACAACAGCTCAAAAAAAGTTTGTGGTTGATAATCTCTTGATTAATGAATTTTGTTCGATTTTCCCATCCATAGAACAGTGTCTTCAAGAAAAAACGCCATTTTGTGCATTTTCCTGATCCTAGTACGGGGTACTTCAGCGTGGTATACACACACGTTTTCATGTATAATTGCTCAATTAGGAAACTATGCATTTTGATCGATTCATATTTGGAATTTTTATTGTTAGAACGCAGTTTCGCGAATAACTAGTAAAACATTGCGCTCAACAACAAACACGATGACCTCATTTGTCCGCAAAGATTGAGGAGGACATCGATAATCAAACATATACAAAATGTACCTACAACGAAGTCTTCAGTGATTGGTAAGGTTTGTTTTGCTTTTTATCTGGTTCTGGGTGCAAAATAGTGAAAAAATAGTGAGATACCGGAAATAACGAATGGAATAAAGGAACAGAGAACCACTGCACCAGTTAAAGAAGTATTCCACTTCAGAGGTCCTTATTTGGTGTATCCCTTTTGAATATCAGATGAAGCAACAACACTGATTTTCAGGCTAGAGTTACTTCCCTTGACAATGTATGCGTATTTAATTTTATGTATGCATTTATGGTTTCTGTGTAGGGATGTCATCAGAAAGGTCCAGAGGACGACAACTTAAGTTTTTGTTATTATTTTTTGTTTATTCATATTTTCATAGACTAAATTTCGAACACTTTAATTTTGTAAAATGCATCGCAAGATTTATATGGATACTCGTGTAGAGAATGACTTGTACAAATATAACATGATAGTGATAGTGACAGTTATATTTGTGACGGTACCCTTTACCTAAACGTCAATCGGAACGTTCCTATATTTAGGTACGATCATAGTACCATTAAATATTTGTTGATTTAGTACATTATAATGCTAAATGTTACTAAGAAATATAGACAAAAAATCAGAAGTTGTTTGTACTTTTTTATTTAGGCTTTTTATTCTTTATTAGGCAAACAGCGTCAGCACTTTTATGATACTAGATACAAATAGGTTTGTCAAAATAAATCACATTAAAATTCAAAATTATTTACAATTTAAATAAATCAGAACTAAACAAATAAACAACCTTAAAATAAAATCTGGTCAAAAGGATCGACTCCTTACCCCATAATAGTCCTGTTGGTATAAAATTAGTCCGAACTATTCTGACGTTTTATCAATATGAAAAATGTCGATAAAACGTCAGAATAATTCGGACTAGTATAAAATATAAGTTAGATTTATGTCAAATAGCAGTTCTAAGTTTGTTGTATTAAGATATAGCTACAAAAGTTAAAACTAGTTATAGAAAAAAATGTTCCAATAATATTATAACATTAAAGATTAAATTGTTGAATTATTTTAATCCTAAATCAGTTTTCCTACTCCACGCGATAAATGGAAAACTCAAGTATATAGTATTGACAAGTATGAACTACTACTGTATATCACAAGCAAAGCAACAGGACATGGTAGAAAAGTGAAATATAGCACCATACTCGATATTTCCATTTGCTATCCTTATATCATGAACATGAGAGTTGAATGCTGCTTAACTTTTCATTTCATCACACTATTCAAAGGTTGGTTAACACACACCAGTGGTTATTAACATGTTCAATTATTGCCTCTAAGAACCATAAGTTTTCAAAGAAATATCATTCCTCAAAACATATCAATCTGTCTCAATAAATCATGGCAGTAAAATGATATTGGATCCCCTTGGTTTTGTTTCATATATACTTTGACTTCTCATTAACCACTGATAAAATGTAAATCAACTAAGGCATTTGTTGAAAGAGTTATACCAGCACTTTAATTCGTCTAAACGGGAAGTACGTCATAATTCCCTGGGATAGACGATTTGTTTTGTTTATCATGTAACCGGTCATACGTAATATCTCGTGTTGTGTCGTAAGGTTCATCAACTATAACACTGACGTTCCTCGTCCCAGAACCAAGTGAGTCGTATGTGTCAGTTGTCCCTGTTTGTTTGTCTGTGTCCGGTGTTGGGTGTCTACAATGGTCGTATCTGTCCACATCGTCCTCAATAGTAACATAATCTCCTGGTAACTCCGCCCTCCTTACCGTTCGGTTACTAACGTCACCCCCAGAAGTTATATCAGTGTAGACATGGTCACCGGATATGACATTTGTCACCTGTGTAAAAGGAAGATGTTTTAAATACACTAAGCTGGATATTTCCAATTCCATGTACGTTAACGACGCTGTATAGGATATCATCTCTTATTAACGGCGATCTCTCGTTTGTCATGATTTCCAACCCACACACGCGTAACATTAACAAGGCGACTTACTATTCATAATGAATATAAATAATCCAATCCGTTATATAGATACACCCTTGGAATATTATCATTAAAAAGATCAAAGAATCAAAGATACGCGGTAAGCTTTTTGATTGATTTCAGGTATCAACATACTGACCAATTGCTAACTTAATAACTGTCGTTTGAATATTACAGAGGAGCTACCCCCAAAGGCAGCGAGCCTAACTTATCGCTGCTGCGCGATTCCCTTAGTTTTAATAAAAGTCTACCTGTAGCATCCGCAAGGTGTCGCGTAAATGGCCTTCAATTTTGTCACGAAATATTTGAAGATTGTAGAAAAGATATGCGAGTCGAAAATGAAATCATTGGGTTTCGAACATACGTGACCCTTGCTGTCGTGTTAAACGTTTTTTCTTTCTTTTTTTTCTGAAAAGTACAATGACTCTATAGTGTTCTTACCTTTTTGTTGTCATCGTTCTTGTTTCCTTTATCATTGCTGTGCCTAAAACGACATTGTCAATAAAACATGCAAAAAACGTCAGTTATTAATACACAACAAAGATTATCAACAGAAATGTCAAGATAGAATTGTCTTCATGTAATATTTATAATTATATGTTAATAGTTTTGAATATGATAATAAGAATAGTTAAAATGCATTAACATAATTGACGATCACTAAAGCACTTTACAGGCGTGCAAGCTTGGACATGGTGGTACCCGTTTAATACGACTAACTTTTTAATCATTAGTCTGTGACTTCATGTACCATTCCAGGGGTTAAGCTCACGTTCGCTCTCTGTTTCCTTGGAATATGTCATAGCAAAATTGAAGACACGCTAATATCTTTTTGATTTGTCTAAGGTAAAACAACCTGAGCAGTATCTAGGCTGATACCTATCATTTGAAGGTTACAGAGGAGCGACACCCGACTTCAAAGCTATTCAATTTTACAGTTACGCGACCGACATATTCTTTTGATGTACATGAGCATGATGGACACTATAGGAAGTACGTACGGCGACACCAATGGATATTTTTCATGAGATACTGTACAATTGTTTTGGTGCAAACGTTTTGGAATACACATGACGTATTCATCCCACCCTTCGTAATACACATGTTTTTCTTGTCGTATTTTCGTGTCGTTATTTCCGTATTGCGTATCGGGCATTCCAATACCGTAGTGTTAATTATAGTAACAGCGGATACAAAATAGTACACGTGCGTGACGATGATATGTCAACACCCGATATCGAGACTAAAACTGGGAAATGTGTAAACACACGTACTTCAGAAATAGAGCTTATGATATAAAGACATAAACTAACTCACGGGGGGACAAACTGACATACATGTAAGACTAGACGTCTTCAACAAGGTCATTTATGAAGGAGGCGCATGGAATGCAGACTGATGTATTTTATTTACCGACCTCACATGTACATATCACGTGCTAACACTAGTTCACAAGCTCGGGGTCGCTACGATTTTTGTTGTCGAGCGAGTTACGCTCTGTCAGGTAAATCGTTTCACAAATGCAATTACAAATTAGTGAAAATAGTGTTTTGTAAAATATCAAGATCCCTATAAATTGCAAGTGCATGTGCGTGCACGTGGTAACGGCAAACCATGCGATAGCCTTAAATATACCATGCGTAAGCGGGCTATGGAATGATGTCCAAAGTGTACATGATTGAGAGTAATTTTTGTTCCATAAGAGAACAATAAATTGACAATTCTAATCATAATTTAATTAATTTCTTCGTTTTTGATACATGCAAATACAATAACTGTCATTGTATAAATTTTATCTCTCTGTAAAAAGTTCCGACTTTTTTTAAGGCAGACAACTCCCACATCAGGATCAAAATTATTTTAAAATGTAAAATAAATGAATTATGAAGACTTTGTGTATGTTTGGTTCAATTGTTCATTCTGTTTGTATGAAACTATGTGTCCTGTTTGCTTTTAGCTTGTATAGCTTGTATATAATAACCTTTATCCGTTCAATTTCAATAAAAAACACTTTGTGTAACGCGTTATAATTTAATTTTGCCTATCTCCCCCATAATAATTGTTTTGGTATATATCGTATATACCTAAAAAGAAAAACTGATGACGGAACTACTTTTTACACTTCAGAATGCAAAACTACAACGCAGCTTTTTTTTTTAGCGCAATTGTTTAGTTTACGTAAAAAAATAATAAATCTTTAACTGTGCATTTACAACGTGTTTGTCTACTTTTTAAAATTAAATGATAAAGAATGCCCAAGATTTTGTTTTGGTATATACGTTATATACCGAAACAAACCTGTGCACCTATTTTTCGGTATATACCGTATATACCAAAACAAAATCTTGGTCATTCCTTTATTAGATATTTTATGATAAACAAAATATTTGTAGGGTTGATGAAGCACTGCTTGTTTTTATTATTTTATTGTTGCAGTAGTGTTGAACAATGCCACATACTCCAAAAATGTGAAAGTGTTAAAATTGTATGTTTTACAAATACATCCCCAGTTTATCGGAATGCTTAGATTTTTATAAAGTCATATTTACATAGTGACATGACCATTATGTGAAACGTTCATTGAATTCCGCTGTTTAATTGCGAAAGGGTGGAGCCCCCTTAATATGGTTAACGTCTTACATCATTAATGATGATTATGAACATTTGGAAGAGATGCAGCATTACATAGGTTAAGAAAACTACTTTTATTTTTATTTAGGATAAATTGTTTTTAAATGAGATGACTTATTTTGTTGTTTCTGTATGTCTTCCATATGATTTATTTATTTGTTTCGGATTCCTGAAGTGTTGTGTATTTAGGAAAAGACATTTTGGTATGGTGTATGAAATATGAGTGTCTGTAAGAGTCTTTGGAGAGAAAGATAAGTCTCTGTAGGTTATGACCGTATCGTTTCTGGGGTCTCCGGGTATGAGGATGTTTTGTATTTATTGCAACTTTAATTGTTGGTGTTTTATTTCGTTGAACGGTATGGGGTATATATTTTTGTTCTGCCTGTTTGCGGTTGCCGTTGAAGTTCGTGGTGTAATTTGTCTGTTACTGAGCTTGTGTTATGGAATTTGTTGTTGACAGAGAGTGCTCTCTTCTTGGTATCTCTTTTATAATTCGCTTAGGTTCTTTGTATAGTATGGGTCCAAGTCTGAAGAAAATGTGCTGTCATATGCGAATAGCCAAAGTGTGTTTTGTGCAACCTTGAAAATCATTGATGTGTAGGAGGAAGAGGACTGGGTCTAAGCAATCCAGATGTTGTGGATGATTGTGCTTAATATTGCAGGCACTGCTCCTTAATGTAGGAATACATCTGTTGAATGTTTTTTTTGTGTCTATATATTATAAGTGTTTTGCATATTCCCTTCTGAAAGAGAAGTGAGTCATATACGTTTCGTGCCATCTGTGCTGAAAAGTAAAGGCACTGCCACTGAAAGGATTACAACTGTTGAATGAAATTTTGATATTGCATTACTATTCAAATTTGAGGTGTATTTTTCATTAAAGGAACAAAAAGGACATCATAGGCCAGCAAGCTCCTAATTTGATCATGACGTCACAATGCTTATTTTCTTTTCTTTTTATTGTTGTTATTGTTCCGAATAATGCCACACACCAGACAAATGTTTTGGGATATTTTCCCCCAAAAAACCCAGTCAATTGGAATTCTTAGATTTTCATAACAACAGTTCTACATAGTTGCATATTCATTATGTTAAACTTTCATCGAATTCTACTGGCTAATTGCAAAAGGGTGGAGCCTCCTTAAGATTAAAATACACAATAATTATGGTGCTATAACTCGCAACAAATTGAGGTACAGGAAAATAAACCAATTATGTAGAACGAAAGTATAACAACATAAATACACACATGAATTCGACATGGAGCTTACTTTTGTCGACGATAGTACAACATCACCATGACGACCACCACTATAACGACAAGTCCACTCCCGACAGCTAGTCCTATTGTAAGTGCATTTGGATCGTCATTCCCGTCGTCAGGTTGTCGAAAAGGAGTCTGTAACGGGGTGATCCTAGTTGTTGGTGCGTCCACAGGAGGAGGAAAGGGGGGGAATGGATGAGTGGATACAGTAGGCACCAGCGGGGGAGGATCAGTCTCGTTGTCGTCTACAGATGGATTTACTGTGAAAATAATCACAGAATGCCATTATAGCGGAATTATCACATCTCGTAATTGGTTTCTTTTTTGAACTTTTCTTTTTGAGAACAAAACGTTCCAAATATACCTACCCTATCTCAGTTGTATTCAATCCCCCCTCCCCCTTTCTCTCTTTCTTTTGTATTGGTATCATTTTTAACATTAATTGTACATATCATTTCTTTCAATACTTTTATCATGTATACATTTTAAACCGTTTCGAAATATATGTTGAAGTTAAGATTAATCACAAAAAGTACTCATAGATATTAAGACATACAGTGTTGCAGCCACTAGACAAAATATATTTATGACAATCCATCATTTTAAACCGTTTCGAAATATATGTTGAAGTTCAGATTAATCACAAAAAGTACTCATAGATATTAAGACATACAGTGTTGCAGCCACTAGACAAAATATATTTATGACAATCCATCATTGATAGGGAAGATGTCATCAGTTGTCGTGATGCATCAATATCGCTCTCTTATTCCGCACATTTGTTAAAGACATTTGGCGTTGTGGTAGTGAATATATACAATTATGCAAGAATAAATGAAAAAACCAATTTTGGAGAGATGTTTTTAGATCATGGTATAAATACATTTTGCGAAAGGACAACTTAGGAAAGGATGAGTTACTCTTGAAAATACCACTTTGGTATGACAAAAACATATGTATTGGGGGAAAACATTTTTTTACAGGGATTGGTACAAGAAAGGCGTGGTTAACATATATGATGTTTTAAAAGATGCTTCTGCAGGTTCTTTTTATTCCCTTAACGAGTTTTCACTTAAATATCAGATTGTGACAAATTTTCTGCAGTACCACAGCTTCACATCTTCGATAAAGGGGTTTATCTCAGCTTATGATCTAACTAAATCAAACATAGTTGCCCCCTTTATACCAGTAAACATACAACCTTTTTTTTCAAGTGTGCCAGAGGTTCGAAAATGTTTTATAATGACTTGATTAGGAATAATGCAAAACCAACTGGTAAAATTAAATGGAACCAAAACTTTGATGATATTATTGATACAGAGTGGGCAAAAAATTTCAAAATTCCTTCCAAGCTACAAAAAATACAAAGCTTCAGTGGTTCATCACATCCTGACAACAAATTCTTTCCTTTGTAAAATTGGCCTGGTTACCTCCCCTCTTTGTATTTTATGTAATTCTGAAAGATAAACTATCACTCATATTTTGTGGGAATGTAATGAAGTACAGAATTTACTACAAAGTTTTAAAATGCTATTACAAGTATTACTTATTCCTTTTTCAATAAACAAAAAATCTTTTCTCTTTGGATTGCTATCTTTTAATCATCCTCCTGTCAACAGGGTTGATAATGAAATTATCTTTATTATCAAGCAGTACATATACAGAATGAGGTGTTGACACAATTCTTTTACATATAAATTCATTAATTAACAAAATTAAAGACAATTATAGAGTTCAAAAATATATTGCAACTGGTAAGGGCGACTCTGCGAAGGAAAAATTTGATATAGAATGGCGTAAATGGAAAAAGTTAATTGATTTATAATATAGTGTACTCTTGCTGTTTTTTACTTGTAAATTACTATTATTAGTACCAGTGTTATTGATGTTTATATATCAAGTACTGAAGTAGGCTTCTCCCAGCCCTTGACAAAGCTGAAAATAGTATGTCTTGTCTACCTTCCAACCTTTTCTTTCACTTTGTTTCTATATATTTTTTTTTCTCTATTTTTTTCTTTCCTTTCTTTAAACGTCTTTAATTCTTCCTACTTTCTTTTGTTTGTCCAGTCAATAAAGTGCAATATACATTCATGTAAATCTGACCTTACTTATCACTGCAGGTATACAATAGACATGTAAATCTGACCTTACTTATCACTGCAGGTATACAATAGACAATTTATTGTTTATTTGTTTTGTTACTGCTCCCTCAACTTTATGTGTATGATGTCAGGATGTCAGAGTCATGTGACATGTGAAAGGTGATCAAAATATAATGTGTAGGAATGATGAGATAGAGTATGGATGACATGCGTTAATGAATGATGCTGATGAGGATGTGATGAAATCATGCCTTGCATATTTTTTTGTTCTTGTTTTCTTGATAATAACAGCGAGGATGATGATCACATGTACATGATGCGAGTATTTATGGTAATGACCAGTGTTGATTTGTATTTTTTTTCTGATTATGACGATACAATGACATTATGATGAATCGAAAATGAAAGGAAGAATATTGAATGATATTACTGTAATATTACTTTGATAATGATGATGATGATGTTGATGATGATGATGATGAATGATGATGATGATGATGATGATGATGATGATGTTGATGCATTGTATGTAATATGATGAGATGTTATTTTATATATATATATAAAAAAAAAAAGAAGTGGTGATGAGTATGATGATGAGGATGATGCATGTCTGTGAGATGTGTTGGTAATGAGGCTATTGTTTATGATGGATGATGCTTGATGAATGATGATTATGATATCTGCTAATTTGATGAAGATGTATATTGCACATAAAATTGAAAATAAAATAAAAAGTTACAAAAAAAAACCCACCTATATTTTGGCGATATAAAGGGCTTTGTGCTACAGCAAGGGGAACGTATAAACCGATTCTTTATAAAATGAAAATGAGACCTTGATTCAATTCACATCTATCAAATTTTGAAATTAAAAATCCTAACTCCTTGAGTGATGAATTATCATGATGAATTATCTATGCAAATCTAACTATTAGAATACGAAATGTGATCTTATTATTAATTTTGCACAGAAATTATTTTGCCTCGTCTTTTATAATTATGTATTAAGATCTAGCAACCCCCCCCCGTTTTTTTCAATCAAAAGTAGTAGATAAGTTAAATTATCTTGGGATGTTATCGAATAACAATTAAAAAATAGAGAAACTAAATAGCTGACCAGAGTAGATGCCCTTTCGTCTTCTAAATTAATGAATTCAAACTATTTTAACATTGAAACTCGTATATGAAAAAAACCTAAAAGCGTATTTGTTGAGTAGGCAAACACTTAACATATCTTAAAACCTTAAATTGTACCGGAAAACACAATTAGGGATACTTACGTGTGTCTGTGCATGCTTTGAATGTTGCTGAACATCCCTCACGAACATGAATAAAACTGTCATTATGGCCGAAATCATGTCCCCGATAACAAATTCTTGGTTGCATCATAGTGTCATTTTTAATGTAGATACACTTGATAGGACGAAAGCGAGTTGGGACTGGACACGATTTATTTTGATAGTTAGTAAGATGAAAACGACTGTGACATTGAACCTTTGTACAAACAAGCGACTCTGTGAAAATATAATGATTGCATATGAATTAATTATTACATTAACATTGTATTATTGATTGTCATATGTGGAATATCGTTGACGCTGCATACAAGTATGCTTGCATGCTTAACTAAAATATTTTAAAAACAATATTAAGAAATCGAATACGGTAAGAACATATATCATGCTGTACTCAGACAATTGATTATCAACTTTATAATAACAAAAACATTTAAATAACGAATTGACAATTTCAATAGTACTTTCTTGTAAATGTCTCCAAATAATAATTCAAATTGCGTGGGAACCTCAAATACATTCTGTGCTCATGTGTTTAATATGGATCTCGAGTATAATGTATCTTTTGGAATCGAATAGAGAAAAAATGAAACATACTATTAATTGTTACGTTATATCTACACAAGTCCTGATTTCAGGTAAAATTAACTTTTTTTTATTTATCATCATATACAAATCGAACTTTGCTTTCATAAAATGTACAGGTCACATGTGATAAGGTATTGAATGGCTTGCTACAAATAAATAATGGTAGATGTCAACACAAATATCAAGAGATGCAGGTTAAGGACATGTTTATTTATGGTTGCAATCATGACCGCATTGGGAAGCATTCTATGTTTCTCTGTGCGATATGAATATCGATGATTATGACCATAAGTGTGCCTTGTGGTTCCTTGTCACTTCCCCAGGTCTCATTCTGAGGAGGTGACCAAAGTTTACAAGGGCAAGAACCGCATACACCCTTTTCAAGTTTGTCCATATAAAGCTTTCCTTTTTACAAATTGTACACTTGGTAAATCAATTCTGAGTTCGTTGTTCACATTTTGGTATTTCCTTCTTGTCTGTCTCAAGCAGCACTGACATGCAATAAGAAAATATATTTACTACGTAACTCAATTGGTGCACAGAAATAATGCTCACCAGTAGCTAGATACAACAGTAGCAACAGACAGATACAACAGCAAAGAGAACACAATAGATCTGTGGACAGATGTATAACTACGGAATACAAACTAGATCTTTGGTCACCATAACGACAATCAAATGTAAAACTACGGAACACAAAATAGGTCTTAGGTCAGACAAATGTATAACTACGGAATACAAACTAGATCGTTGGTCACCATAACGACAATCAAATGTAAAACTACGGGACACAAAATAGATCTTAGGTCACTATAAAGACAGACAGATGTAAATCTACGGAACACAAAATAGCTCTTTGGTCACCATTACGACAGACAAATATAAAACTACGGAACACAAAGTAGATCTTTGGTCACCATCTCCACAGACAGATGTAAAAATACGGAACAAAAAATAGATCTTAGGTCACTATAACGGCAGACAGATGTAAAACTACAGAATACAAAATAGATATGTGGTCACCATAACGACAGCCAGATGTAAAACTACAGAATACAAAATAGATCTTTGGTGGGCAGGTCAACAGACAGATGTAAAACTAAGGAACACAAAATAGAGCTTTGGTCACCATATCGTCAGACAGATGTAAAAATACGGAACAAAAAATAGATCTTAGGTCACTATAACGTCAGACAGATGTAAAACTAAGGAACACAAAATAGAGCTTTGGTCACCATAAGATGTAAAACTACGGAACTTTGGTCACCATTACGACAGACAAATATAAAACTACGGAACATAAAATAGGTCTTAGGTCACTATAACGGCAGACAGATGTAAAACTAAGGAACACAAAATAGATTGCTGGTCACTATAACGACAGACAGATGTAAAACTACGGAACAAAAAATAGATCTTAGGTCACTATAACGACAGACAGATGTAAAACTACGGAACACAAAATAGATCTTTGGTCACCATAACGACAGACAGATCTAAAACTACGGAACAAAAAATAGATCTTAGGTCACTATAACGACAGACAGATGTAAAACTAAGGAACACAAAATAGGTCTTTGGTAACCATAACGACAGACAGATGTAAAACTACGGAACAAAAAATAGATTGCTGGTCACTATAACGACAGACAGATGTAAAACTACGGAACACAAAATAGATCTTTGGTCACCATATCGACAGACAGATGTAAAACTACGGAACACAAAATAGATCTTTGGTCACCATAACGACAGACA
>NW_018405342.1:338585-363166 GCF_002113885.1 Mizuhopecten yessoensis | reverse complement strand
ATGTAAAACTACGGAATACAAAATAGATATGTGGTCACCATAACAACAGACAGATGTAAAACTACAGAATACAAAATAGATCTTTGGTCACCATAACAACAGACAGATGTAAAACTACAGAATACAAAATAGATATGTGGTCACCATAACAACAGACAGATGTAAAACTACAGAATATAAAATAGATATGTGGTCACCATAACGACAGACAGATGTAAAACTACGGAACACAAAATAGATCGTTGGTGTCCAGACAGATATATCGCCAAGGAGAACAACTTGGATATGTGGGAACCATAACACACAGATATATAACACAAAAAGAGGGCAATATAGATCTGCAGTAACCATAACACCAACGCTGTCGTTGATTTTCTCATTTATCTACTCGGTGGTGTCTCAAGATACAAAATACAAGAGGTGCGACAGATTGAACAGCTACAGGTGGGTTCACTCCAGGTGTGGATCATTCTCCTGATTCCCGGAACTCATTTGGGAGAGTGTTCCACACCTTAGCAGCCTCAAATGTGAAAGATTTCTGTCCATGCTTAACTGTTCTAACCCTAGGCACCTCTGCTGCATTCTCCTGTATTATATTATAATTCAAAGACTTAAGTTTTATAAGTTTGTTCAGAATTTTAAAAACTTCACATCCCGATGTGTCACTGGTTAGTCCGTCGTCACATTATTTTTTGACACGGTGATGTACCTGTAGTCTATTATCATACCGTGTTTAGTTTTGACCTCTCAGAGATATTTGACTTCAAGGTTGAGTAACCCCAATATCTGACGTTTGTTAGTACGTAGATATAAATCCACATTTATTCGGAGCCATTTATCCAGATTAATGATCAATCATTCCTTAATATTAATATCAGTTTATCGATCTAAAACAAGTTATTTACAAAAAATATCACTTACCTGCATCATCTTCCTCACAAATCTTATACGGTAGCTCGCCCATAATGATACCTACTGAATGACCTATCATACATACAATCCAGTAGACTGGTCTATCTTGCGCAACGTGACGATACGTACCCGTATTATGGTATGGGAGTGTGGCGATGACATAGACAGTTACGATTACAGAAAACTTCATGTTAATATATATGTTGTGTATAACAAACATCTCTCACTTCTACTTGGATTGTGTAACATGTACACGTGTAGCATGTACAACTCGATCAAAATGCCATTATCATTGATCTTGATCAGAGCAAACATTTTGGAACAAGTCAGCGAAAATATGAACCTTGGTGTAAATAGCAGCAAGAATTTCAAATTCTCTTTATAGATTTTAAAAATATCTAGGAAATCAAAATAAACGCTGAAATTTCATAAATATTCGCGAAAAATCTGAAACTGCTTTCATTTCCCCAAACCGCTCAGTTTTATAATGCCATATAATTATTTAGATCCAAACCCTCAAAGAGAGATTGATCTCGTCAACGAATCCATACAACGCCGAGGAGCGCGTCCTGTTGTAAACTCCATATTGCAGCTAGAGTCATGTCTATGTTAGGTCCCATTGAGAGGCCTCTGCTGGAAGGAGATACCAACGAATCACTTTTAGTGGCTCTCCCTGCCAACCCATACCTAACATTCATACAACAGACTGATTTGAAACTCCAACTTAAAGAGAAAAACATATAACCACACAGCTTAAAAAAAGCGATGTTAATGAATTCATTCTTCATTAAACAAATAACCCGACAGTGTTGTATCTTCTGGAAATTCAGGAACCTCCAGAACCCAGATTATTGGAATACTACCTAAAATCTTATATAGTTCTGTGTGCACAAACAGTCATAGACAGTTCTATCATGAGTCACGGAGTCTTGGTCCCGATTTCACAAACTTAACATAGTAAAAGGATGTTATCCCTTAGAAGACTTGATGGAGTCAAGGAAAAATCTAAAGCTGTGGATATTTACAAATTACCTACTGTAAAAAATATTTACAAACAACAGAATACCATAAATAAATAATAACAATCAAATTTGTGTATATCTATCTAGACAACAACTACACACTGTAAATGATCTCTGTAGGTTCGGAGATAAAATAGGTCTTCATGTCGTAAAAGGCGACTAATATGGGCCCCCTGCAGAGTTGATTGTTTTCTTTTGTGTTCTTTTATGCGGGACACTGAAGAAACCATATACCTACTGCCCCATTGCAACACTTGGGATCCTTATATTCCCTATGTAATTTCAAACTACTTCTTTTGTTCCCTAGTGCCTTCCTTGGCAGTGCCTCGAGTTTGGCCTTAGTGTTGAACGTTTGTCCAAGTGAAGAAGGCAACGGATTCTGTCCTAGGACGGGATATACCAGAGAACTTTAAAATGATAGTTGTTATTCCCTGCTTAACGTTCAGCATTATTGGTAATTTCACCAACTGGTTATCCCGTTTTTCATTATAATGTGACCATTTGGAATGCTGTGTTGGGTGCCTTCGGCATGGTATTTCAGTGAGGTAGCACTCTTAAGTCGTCATCAGATACGCGCTATCGCATGGACGCAAACATACGTTAAACACATAAACGGCAGATAGCACACACTTCAAACATCATTCTTACATTTAGTCAGACATTTAAACAAGTGGTATATATAATTTGAACAAAACGTGTATGCTAAATTTACACAATAGATGCATATAAAAATGTTACTCATATAGCAATTTTAGTGGTTTTCGGTGAGTTGAGGGGTTTGACAGTGAATTGAATGGTTTACCGTGAGTTGTTGGGTTTTTCAGTGAATTGAATGGTTTACCGTGAGTTGATGAGTTTTACAGTGAATTGAATGGTTTACTGTGAGTTGATGAGTTTTTCAGTGAATTGAATGGTTTACCGTGAGTTGATGGGTTTTACAGTGAATTGAATGGTTTTACCGTGAGTTGATGAGTTTTACAGTGAATTGAATGGTTTACCGTGAGTTGATGGGTTTTTCAATGCGTTGAGTGGTTTAGAATTGGTTATTGTTATTATCCTAGTCAGTAGAAGGTTTTGATCAGACTTGTATAACAAACACATCCAGGTTCTTCGGAGTGCTTAAGTGTTCCGTATGTATGTCTGTTCCAAAGTCGCACAAGTCACGTTTTTAAGTTTTGTAAGTTTTACAAGATCAAGAAACGCCCGAATTAATTAGCACCTTTACAGGGTAGAGAGATTCATTAGACTGACTTATTCAAAACGCATGTCGAATCCTAAAATAATACCGCTTTATCATCGCTTTGTCGATAGAAGTGAAACATCAAGTATCGAAAGTATTTATAACAAATATTTAAAGATGTGAAATCCTTACTCACTTTTATCCCACACAAAATCTATAAGGCGATTTAACCTTTTTTCCTCCTTTACAAATTCAGCAGTGAGCCGACACGGAAGTTCCTCAAGCTTGAAGTGTTTCTCACGACTCTATACCACCTTTCTCTGGAGAATGAGTCAGTTTAAGGCAATTTTGTAACTAATAATACGTGAAACTTTTATTTGTACTTAAAAGGCTATAATATGCCAACGCGCGTTCCATGTTTTCCTTGAAACATGATAGGTCACTTGTTCGTAATGTGTATTTAATTTTAACTGTGTTACCTGTCCGAATTACGTCATGTGATTTTGGTAAATACTGTTAAACACTTCCTTGTCGTGTCTGTTTATTCTCGCGAGAATGTTCCAAACGGCTTTTTGGAGATGATGTATTCGCATAATGAACAAGAAGACGAATCAAATGGGTTTTTAAGAAGGAGGTAATGATTGTTTGGTCTTTTTATTTAACATTCAGATTTAATAGTGATGTATTGTCCTTAAATTACAACAAAGTATTATGAGAACTACTGTTATTCTCAACAAACTCATCCTCTTCTGAAGCTTCATATCAGTAGCACCAAACAGTAGTAACATACCAGCCTTCTCTCCTCAGAAATACTGTATAACGTGTTATTTACGGCTTAAATTTTCGCGATTTTGACCCAAAATTACGAACTTTATTTACACGGATTATATTTTCGCAATCTCGAGATGTAAAGGAACTAAATTTTAAGCTTCAAGTGTCGAATATAAAATGTGAAATAGTCAATTGTATTTTGTTCAGCAAAGCATCAACAAAACTATAAGATTTGTGATATAACCTATTTTCAAACATTATAACTCTATATGTATATGAATCGTCACAACCACATGAGCGCTATTTCATAACGGCATCACGGTTATGAAGTTTATTATCGCGGCTTATGTTTACGCTTGTCATGTTATTCTGCGGATCATATTTTTCGCGATCACGTTATTTACCCGCGATATTGCGAAAACATCACCCCAGCGGAAATATCTTCCGGTATAGAGTGTCACCTCCTCAGTAATACATGTAACAAAACCAGTCTTCCTTCTCAGTGGTAACATATGAAATTCCATTCCTTAGTTGTAACATACCAATCTCGAAATCCCCAACCCTTCGGAGTGATTATTTGGCTGTCGTACCATCGGCAGAGCCTCGGGTTGGATAACCAATAAAACATCATCTCTCGGGTTACAGATTCCTCTATGACAACCCCAATATAGGAAGATGCTAGTAAGCTTGAGCATGAAGATGAAGCCCTCGTGGAGAGCTTTCTTCTGTCTTGAAGTTGTGGTATATTGTGTCTCCGTGTATTGACGCTGTGGTATATTGTGTCTTTGTGTATTGAGTCTGTGGTATATTGTGTCTTTTTGTATGGACGCTGTGGTAGATTGTGTCTGCGTGTATTGCCGCTGTGGTATATTGTGTCTATGTGTATTGACGCTGTGATATATTGTTGCTCTGTGTATTGACTCTTTGGTATATTGTGTCTGCGTGGATGGACGCTGTGGTATATTGCGTCTATGTATATTGTGTCTATTTGTATGGCAGCTGTGGTATATTGTGTCTGCTTTATGGACGCTGTGGTATACTGTGTCTGCGTGTATTGACGCCGTGTTGTATTCTGTCTGCGTTATGGACGCTGGGGTATATTGTGTCTGCGTGCATTGACGCTGTGGTATATTTGTGTCTGCGTGTATTGAGGCTGTGGTATCTTGTGTCTTTGTGTATTGAGTCTGTGGTATATTGTGTCTTTTTGTATGGACGCTGTGGTAGATTGTGTCTGCGTGTATTGAGGCTGTGGTATCTTGTGTCTTTGTGTATTGAGGCTGTGGTATCTTGTGTCTTTGTGTATTGAAGTTGTGGTATATTGTTTCTTTGTGTATTGACGCTGTGGTCTATTGTGTCTTTGTGTATTGAAGTTGTGGTATATTGTTTCTTTGTGTATTGACGCTGCGGTATATTGTCGCTCTGTGTATTGACGCTGTGATATATTGTGTGTCTGTGTTTTGACGTTGTGGCATATTGTTGCTGTGTGTATTGACGCTGTGGTGTATTGTGTCTGCGTTATTGACGCTGTGGTATATGGTATATTGTGTCTGCGTGCATTGACGCTGTGGTATATTTTTGCTCTGTGTATTGACGCTGAGGTATATTGTTGCTCTGTGTATCGACGCTGTGGTATATTGTGTTTATGTGTATTGACGCTGTGGTGTATTTTGTCTCTGTATTGTGTCTGCGTGTATTGAGGCTGTGGTATCTTGTGTCTTTGTGTATTGAGGCTGGGGTATATTGTGTCTTTTTGTATTTAGGCTGTGGTATATTGTGTCTGTGTGTATTGACGCTGTGGTATATTATTGTGTCTTTGTGTATTGAGGCTGTGGGATATTATGTCTTTGTGTATTGAGGCTGGGGTATATTGTGTCTTTTTGTATGGACGCTGTGGTATGTTGTGTCTCTTTGTATGGATGCTGTGGTATATTGTGTCTACGTGTATTGACGCTGTGCTATATTGTGTTTGCGTTATGGACGCTGTGGGATATTGTGTCTGCGTGTATGGACGCTGGGGTATATTGTGTCTCTTTGTATGGACGCTGTGGTATATTGTGTCTATTTGTATGGACGCTGTGGTATATTGTGTCTGCGTTATGGACGCTGTGGTATATTGTGTCTCTTTGTATGGATGCTGTGGTATATTGTGTCTGCGTGTATTGACACTGTGGTATATTGTGTCTCTTTGTATGGATGCTGTGGTATATTGTGTCTGCGTGTATTGACTCTGTGGTATATTGTGTCTTTGTGTATTGAGGCTTTGGTATATTGTGTCTTTGTGTATTGACGCTGTTGTATATTGTGTCTTTGTGTATTGACTCTGTGGTATATTGTGTCTATGTGTATTGACGATGTGGTATATTGTGTCTCTGTGTATTGACGCTGTTGTATATTGTGTCTCTGTGTATTTACGCTTTGGTATATTGTGTCTTTGTGTATTGACGCCGTGGTATATTGTGTCTCTGTGTATTGACGTTGTGGTATATTGTGTCTGCGTGTATTGACTCTGTGGTATATTGTGTCTATGTGTATTGACGATGTGGTATATTGTGTCTGCGTGTATTGACGATGTGGTATATTGTGTCTCCGTGTATTGACGCTGCGGTATATTGTGTCTTTGTGTATTGAGGCTGTGGTATATTGTGTCTTTGTGTATTGACGCCGTGGTATATTGTGTCTCTGTGTATTGACGTTGTGGTATATTGTGTCTGCGTGTATTGACTCTGTGGTATATTGTGTCTTTGTGTATTGAGGCTTTGGTATATTGTGTCTTTGTGTATTGACGCCGTGGTATATTGTGTCTCTGTGTATTGACGTTGTGGTATATTGTGTCTGCGTGTATTGACGTTGCTGTGGTATATTGTGTCTGCGTGTATTGACTCTGTGGTATATTGTGTCTTTGTGTATTGAGGCTGTGGTATATTGTGTCTATGTGTATTGACGTTGTGGTATATTGTGTCTGCGTGTATTGACGTTGTGGTATATTATGTCTACGTGTATTGACGCTGTGAAATATTGTGTCTATGTGTATTGACGCTGTGATATATTGTGTGTCTGTGTTTTGACGCTGTGGTATATTGTGTCTGCGTGTATTGACGCTGTGGTCTATTGTGTCTGCGTGTATTGACGCTGTGGTCTATTGTGTCTGCGTGTATTGACGCTGTGGTCTATTGTGTCTGCGTGTATTGACGCTGTGGTCTATTGTGTCTGCGTGTATTGACGCTGTGGTCTATTGTGTCTGCGTGTATTGACGCTGTGGTCTATTGTGTCTGCGTGTATTGACGCTGTGGTCTATTGTGTCTGCGTGTATTGACGCTGTGGTCTATTGTGTCTGCGTGTATTGACGCTGTGGGATATTGTGTCTGCGTTATGGACGCTGTGGGATATTGTGTCTGCGTGTATTGACGCTGTGGTCTATTGTGTCTGCGTGTATTGACGCTGTGGTATGTTGTGTCTGCGTTATGGACGCTGTGGTATGTTGTGTCTATGTGTATTGCATTGTGGTGTATTGGGTCTCCATGTATTGACGCTGTGATATATTGTGTGTCTGTCTGCGTTATGGACGCTGTGGTATATTGTGTCTATGTGTATTGCATTGTGGTGTATTGTGTCTCCATGTATTGACGCTGTGATATATTGTGTGTCTGTGTTTTGACGTTGTGGTATATTGTTGCTCTGTGTATTGACGCTGTGGTATATTGTGTCTATGTGTATTGACGTTGTGGTATATTGTGTCTGCGTGTATTGACGTTGTGGTATATTATGTCTACGTGTATTGACGCTGTGAAATATTGTGTCTATGTGTATTGACGCTGTGATATATTGTGTGTCTGTGTTTTGACGCTGTGGTATATTGTGTCTCTGTGTATTGACGCTGTGGTATATTGTGTTTATGTGTATTGACGCTGTGGTATATTGTGTCTCTGTGTATTGACGCTGTGGTATATTGTGTCTGCGTGTATTGACACTGTGGTATATTGTGTCTCTTTGTATGGACGCTGTGGTATATTGTGTCTGCGTGTATTGACGTTGTGGTATATTATGTCTACGTGTATTGACGCTGTGAAATCTTGTGTATATGTGTATTGACGCTGTGATATATTGTGTGTCTGTGTTTTGACGCTGTGGTATACTGTGTCTCTGTGTATTGACGCTGTGGTATATTGACGCTGGGGTATATTGTGTCTGCGTTATGGACGCTGTGGTATATTGTGTCTTTGTGTATTGACGCTGTGGTGTATTGTGTTTCTGTGTATTGACGCTGTGGTGTATTTTGTCTCTGTGTATTATCGCTGTGGTATATTTGGTAAATCAAAATGAGTAACGTAATTTAGAAGCTCACCTCTGTCACATGACAGTGAATTTTCCGTGCACTTTTAGATATATTGATCTTCAAAATATTGGTATACCACCTTGGATAGTCATTAATTTGATAAAAGTTCGTCGTTAATTTATTCACTTAATTAATTACAGAATAACATCTAAATGCCACTCGTTATATAATCTGTAATTACGATTTAACAAACAATCAATTAAGGCTCCTTATAAATCACTGTAAATTACGTGGGTGATAAATCAAGATATTTACGTCTGTTAGTCCGGACAAATAACGTTTTTTTCAATTAAGAATATTTTATATTATGATCTAAAGTCGGCATCAGATCAACACGTCACAGGGACCTGATAATTTGTTACAGAATAATTTTACATGTTTTAGGGGTTAACATCGACTGTCGGTAAAAAATACTCGTAGATATAATCATTGAGGATGTCATTTTTACCGAAAGTCGACCTAAACCCCTAAAACATGTAAAACTACTCTGAACACCTTATAGTTTAGGTCCAAATATAGCTGTAATAATGAATGCTCAGGTCCCTGTGAAATACGCAAAGCAATATTGTATCGTACACGCATAGATTTTAAGATTGTTTATTTACACTCAGGTCACATGTATATTATTGATATCTAATTATCAAGTCAATGTATACCTATGTGTGAACAATTCGTACAATTATCATAGTACTATTTTATTACGGAATTATTCATTATCCCCAGATTGTACGAAACTAACGCATGAATGACGATTTTGGTAACGTCTGGAAGACGCTTTGAATAAAAAAAATCAACGTCGATTTCTTGGCTGTTTGCATGGTGGTTTGGTACGTGTTGTTGATCAACAATATATTCAGTTTAATAGAAAATGTCGTCACATTTGAACTGAAGACCTGCGCTGTAGTGTCTAGCATTCCTCTTTTTCATTTCAGAACGCATACCAATATCGGAGAGTGATCGAATACCAAGATGTCGGCTCCTACAAATGCGCCGATCCAGTCGACGGCGGGTGCTATCCCGATGAAAAACGAGAAGGGTATTACTTTCTATTTGTGATTTATGATACAAGTTGCTGTCTGTCTGTTGATTTATGTAAGAATTACGAAAGGCGACATTAGAAAATCAGTTCTGGGCCATCTCCTTGTCAAGTTAGCAAAATATGGTCCGACATCGTTAACACAGGGACCTGAGAATTTGTTACAGCTATATTTGGACCTAAACTAAGGTGTTCAGAGTAATTTTACACATTTTAGGTGGTTTAGATCGACTTTCAGGGGAGAAAAAAACAATGATCGAGAAGGGCGGAAAGCTTTAGATGTCGAAAAGTTGACCCCATTTAACATTCTTGCATCAAAAACAACATTTCTTGTTGATTTACAGGAAAATGCTTAGTACCGTTTGAAAGATGGATACTTTTTACGTTTAAAAACCTCCTATATGCACGTACAATGTATTCTCCTTCCGCAGACATGATCTCTGTTTCCTCCAAAAACACACCATTTCAGAGTTTCAAAGTTTTTCGCAGTCATTGTGCCACATTTTTGTATATTAATGAGTTTGATATCTGCCACGTGCCGAGACCCATGGTGTGATTGGCTGGAAGCGCAGCCATTTTTCCGCTAAACCAACCAACACTGAATGTTTCGGCACGACGCTGACGTTAACCTCATTAATACACAAAAATGTGGCAAGATGACTGTGAAAAACTTTGAACCGCTTTATCACAACCTAGTTTGTAGGTTGTCTCAAAGCGGTTCACAAATTATTATCTTTGGTTATAGGGCCTTTGCAACCAGCTAATACCTTTCTCAACTCCTTGGGGAGCATACAGCCGGTACTCCCATTTCAGCGCTTACAGTTTATAGCATTCTACAATTCTAACACTGCCCAACCACATACTCATTTACAGCTGAGTAGACTGGAACAAGCAGGATAAAGTATCTTGCTCATAGATACAACACAGTGCCATGCTGTGACTCGAACCCACAACCCTTCCGTCACGAGCCCGGCTACCACTAGACTACCGCGCTTCAATCAAGTTTTGATTTAAACATCTCCTCTCTGAAACTAGAGGGCAGATTTCAACCATATTGTAGTGGTAACATCCTTATGCCATAGGAATAAAAAGTCATGCAAATAATCCAGCTGACAAACTTACTATCTTAGTCCTTCCGTTTGAAGAGTGGAGTAAAATGGGTCAAATGGGTGTTTTTTCTTCAAATGTTATATCTTCTGTCAAACTACTGTACAGATATCAACCAAATTGAAACGTTAAAACATGCTTAGCCCATGAGAGTCAAAAGTTACACAGATAAATAGTCTGACATTCCCGAGAACTTGGGGGCTGGGCAAAATGGGTCAAAATGGCTGATCTGTTTTAAATGACATTTCCAAAACTACAGAGTAATTATTATTTTTATCAAATTTTGGAAGCATGCTGAGCTCATGGGGATCCAAAGCTATACAGTTTAAGGGACCAAGTCTCTGAGGGCTGGATAAAAGGGGTAGAACTGGATGGTTCACTTTCAGGGATATCTCATCCCAAACTTCTTGCTAGGTTTTAACTATAAAATTGAAGTGGTACCATGCTTAGCCCACATGAAATATAAAATAAAGTGGTGTGCCATCCTGGAAACCCTCTTCCTAAAGTATTGCATACATCTCAACTTGATTTCCAAAAAGACGGATGAGTGATTCAAGGCCCTTGAGCCTCTTGTCAGAATATGATGATGTCAGTGTTTTCTATTTGTAGGTGATCTTACTATGCAGAAAGTGAAAGTCAGTCGTTATGTAACTGGTAAAAGGTGAGTGATGGACCTGTTTCTCATTTCTAGGTTATTTAAGGACTGAATTTATGGATAGTATTATTTCAATATCTTTCTTAACGACCAACATTGATTACATTCTTAACAACCAGGCAACAAGATTTTACTTCATCATTTTGGAGGTTTTCTATTGGTTTCTATTACATTTTTAACTTGCTGTTTGTCAAGTAATGGGACTTTATTTTCATGTGAAAACGCTCTTATTTTCTTTTCACAAATTCAACATTTTTTATGGTAAATCTGTGTTGTGTTTCAGACCTGACTATGCTCCCGACAGCAGCAGCGAAGAAAGTGAAGATGAGTTTGTACCTGTGAAGACAGAAAAGGAAGCACCAACTGTAGATGAAAAAGATGAAGGAGCAGACACTGTATATGACCGACGTCTCCAACGATTACAGGGACGTGACATTGAAAAAGATGAGGATGACAGGTGGGTTAAAGGGCTATATATCGGGACTGAACACAAGTGTTGAGACACATTCAAAAAATTTAAAATAACTTTATACAAATGTGAAATTCTGTGCCATCTCCTGACTCTCCTGTTTTGAAACAGAAATCATAGTTCAGATTGATGTCTATTATTTGAATAATATTTTCTGTTGCAAAATATTTTTTGATAGAAAAAAACCCTTGTATATGTCTTTTCACAAGCAGCATTTCACCTCAGTAGAAATTTTGCAGTGACTATGTATTTACTCTTTCAGGACTTTTTCAGATATACTATATTTGTGACAGATCTTCCAAAAACAGTTTTATTACTCATATATTTGTTCATTATTTTGAATCCAATTTGTGAATAATCAATGATGCTTTAACACATCTCTAACAAAATTCAGGTACGTATTCCCAACTGCCAAAGTAGAGTGCTATAAGTATCAAAATGTATTGTTTTCTAGCTCACCTGGTGAGCTAGTCCGAATTATTCTGTTGTTTTATCGACTTTTTTTATATCGGTCTGTCGTCAATTAACGTCAGGACTCCAGCCCTCTATAATATGTTGGAAATAAGCGACCCACACCTGGGTCGCTCTTCAAACTGATATTTTAGAAACAAATCGTCACTTTCACACACATGTCGCACATGGATCGAAAGATCTATTCTTTATGCACAAGATGAACATAAATTACATGCCTCAAACAACCAATACAATCACAAAAAACATATTTTCAAACTTCTTTTCACTGATTAAATTGTAGTCAGAATCTGTACTATGTTGAATTTGCTGTTACAGAGTTGCCAGACATCGACGGGAAGTGGAGGAACCAGAGCTCATACAGGAGGGGTCAGATTCGGAGGCTGAGGGAAGGAGGAGGCGAGGCGAGGAAGAAGAAGAAAGCAGTGAAGAGGAGGAGGAAGAATTAGATGAAGAGGTCTGTGTTAAATATTTTTTACCTATCTGTTTGACAAGACTCAGATTTACCTCTCTGTTCAACATAACAAAATACAAAAAGTCAAACTTTTTACAAAACATAACAATTTTGTTATTGAAATGATTGAAGCAAAAACATACCTTCAGTGATGCACTCCCTCTTTTGTTTCCTTTATGGCTGGATATAAAGAGAAGCATTATATTATACATGAATTTAAACACTAATCAGACTTTGTGCTGATTTACGATGATAAAGTTATTTCACAAACAACATTTCAAGTAAATTATCATGGAAACAATTAGTGACTTACCGTGGTACTGATCACTACATAATAAAACATGTATGATTTAAGTAAGTATATCACAATAGATTAAGATTTTGTCCAAGTCTGTAAGAAAGCCATGTTGATGTTTTCTATATTTTAATGTTTTCAGGAGATTGAACGGCGAAGGATACTGCTGAGACAGAGGGCACTACAGAGACAGGAGGAAGAGGTAAGAAATAAATTACTTGTACATTCTGTTGCTATGTCAGTGTATCTGATCCTGTCAGCCCTATATATGTCATTGATTGATAACAGTGCTTTTATACGCTATATATTTACGAATACACGTCTAATCTTTCCCAGAACCTGCACAGGTCTCAGCACATGGAATTCTTTGCATTAAAGAATTACTCCCTAATGTATGCATTAAACATATCTTAGTAAAATGGATTGGAGTCACCAATTTTCCCCAGGTCCTGCCAAAAAACTACAAGTTATGTGTAAAATTTTAGGCTTTATATCTTCTATCCATCTTCTCATTTCTTACAGATTAATCCTTTTCAGAGATAAATTTAAATGTTCATTTGTACATGTTGTGTAAAGTGAAACAGGTTGAAGCCAAAACCAATATGTTTTTCCATATTTAGCTCACCTGGCACGAAGTGCCAAGTGAGCTTATGCCGTGGCGCGGCGTCCATCGTCCGTCCGTCCTCGTCCGTCAACTTTTCCTTTAAACAACTTCTTCTGAAGAACGGACAGGCCTGGAGTCATGATATTTGGCTGAAAGCTTCGTTGGTAGGAGCCCTACAAAGTTTGAGAACGAAAATGACCTTGACCTGTTTTCAAGGTCACAGGGGTCAAATATGTCAAAAACTTCAAACGACTTCTTCTAAAGAACTAAAAGGTATAGAATCTTCATATTTGGCTGATGGCTTCCTGGGATAGAGCCCAACAAAGTTTGAGAATGAAAATGACCTTGACCTACTTTCAAGGTCACAGGGGTCAAATGTGTCAAACACTTCAAACGACTTCTTCTGAAGAACTGAAAGGTATAGAATCTTTATATTTGGCTGGTGGCTTCCTGGGATAGAGACCAACAAAGTTTGAGAATGAAAATTAGTTTGACCTACTTTCAAGGTCACAGGGGTCAAATATGTCAAAAACTTCAAACGACTTCTTCTGAAGAATTAAAAGGTATAGAATCTTCATATTTGGCTGATGGCTTCCTTGGATGGAGCCCAACAAAGTTTGAGAATGAAAATTACCTTGACCTTCTTTCAAGGTCACAGGGGTCAAATGTGTCAAACACTTCAAACGACTTCTTCTGAAGAACTGAAAGGTATATAATCTTTATATTTGGCTGGTGGCTTCCTGGGATAGAGCCCAACAAAGTTTGAGAATGAAAACTAGTTTGACCTACTTTCAAGGTCACAGGGGTCATATATGTCAAAAGCTTCAAATGACTTCTTCTGAAGAACTGAAAGGTATAGAATCTTTATTTTTGATTGATGGCTTCCTTGGATAGAGCCCGACAAAGTTTGAGAATGAAAATGACCTTGACCTTCTTTCAAGGTCACAGGAGTCAAATGTGTCAGACACTTCAAACGACTTCTTCTGAAGAACTGAAAGGTATATAATCTCTATATTTGGCTTGTAGCTTCCTAGGAAAGAGCCGAACAAAGTTTGAGAATGAAAATGACCTTGACCTTCTTTTAAGGTCACATGAGGCAGATATGTCAAACACTTTAAACGACTTCTTCTGAAGAACTGGTAGTTATAAAATCTTAATATTTGGCAGGTGGCTTCCTGGGAAAGAGCCAAACAAAGTTTGCGAATGAAAATGACCTTGACCTACTTTCAAGGTCACAGCGTTCAAATATGTCAAACAGTTCAAACAGCTTCTTCTGAAGAATTAAAAGGCATAAAATTATAATATTTGGCTGGTGACTTCCCGGGATAGAGCTCACCAAAGTTTGCAAATGAAAATGACCTCAACCTACTTTAGAGGTCACAGAGGTCAACAACATTTTAATGGATTTGTTCTTGAGAACTAAAAGGAATGGATTCATAAGATTTGGCTGGTAGCTTTTTGGAATAGAGCTAACCAATTTGAGAAGGAAAATGACATTGACCTACTTACAAGATCACAGGGAAAAATATGTCAAGCAACTTCTGAAGAAGAATCTAAAAGCATAGAATCTTATAATAATATTTTGCTGGTAGTTTCAACAGATGGAGCCAACAAAGTTTGCGAGGGAAATATTTTTAGTGCAATATAATATTTAATGAGAATATTTTGCTATGACTGCTTAAATATTCAGGTGAGCGATACAGGCCCTCTTGGGCCTCTTGTTGAAAATATTCAATGTTTAACCTTGCTTGACAAAAGTAATACAATGTAACTTGCTAATAATTGCTTTTGTTGATTTGCAGGAGGTGATGGATGTGGAGGATGAGAAAATGGATGGAGATAGTGAAGAGGAATCGTCAGAGGAGGAAGAATACACAGACTCAGAAGAGGAGACAGGTCCCAGACTGAAACCAGTCTTTATCTTTAAGTAGGTCACAGTTCCAGACTGAAACCAGTCTTTATCTTTAAGTAGGTCACAATCCCAGACTGAAACCAGTCTTTATCTTTAAGTAGGTCACCATCCAAGACTGAAACCAGTCTTTATCTTTAAGTAGGTCACAATCCCAGACTGAAACCAGTCTTTATCTTTAAGTAGGTCACAATCCCAGAGTGAAACCAGTCTTTATCTTTAAGTAGGTCACAATCCCAGACTAAGACCAGTCTTTATCTTTAAGTAGGTCACAATCCCAGACTGAAACCAGTCTTTATCTATAAATAGGTCACAATCTCAGACTGAAACCACTTTCCTGAGATAAGGGTGTAATGATATACTGCCAGAATTTAGTGATGTGATTTCAAAATTAACAATACATTAGGTTTAGGTGTACAGAAAAAAGATCATGGAAAGGAAAGATAAATAAAATCATTTCATGAAGAGACATAATTAATTTGTTTATTTTTACAGAAAAGACCGTATCACAACTCTAGAGAAGGAAAAAGAGGAAGCCAAGAAGAAGGATATGGAGACAGAAACCAAACGTCTAGTAGAAGAACGGCGTAAACAGGCTCTCAAGGTGAAGAAACAAGACAGACTTGACCATTAGTCCTGATTTGTAGGAAAATTATAATGATGCCTACAAACTTTAAACACCACCATTGTATTGAATACATTTCCAGGAAAAAAAAGATTAATGCGAAACAATCATTTCAGCATCTAATAAAAACTAATTTCACTACTTCCATTTAAAAAAGAATGGTCATCAGAAAGGAATTTGATCATGGAAAGAAAAATTATAACTTAAACATAAAGTGTGTTATTATAGAATTCACCTTACCATGTCACCAAAATGAAAAAATCCTCAAAATGTTATTGTGCCTATTCCTGACATTACTCGGATGCATTTCGTGCTATACAGTGATAATTATTCCACTTTTAAAGGGTCTATTTAGTCAAATGACAACCTGAAAATAGAGCCGATACTCAAAATATGTATCTCCTAACGAAAGTCTACGTAGTTGATAATGACATGACCTGAAGCCAACGTCCAGTGTGATCAGTTTCATTTTTGGGGAATGCCGTTATAAAAATGGCTACGCCCAAAAAAGTGCAGTGAGAAGATAACCTGTACAGCACTACTCTGTTCACACAGTGTTAGTTCTGAATGTTGGTTCACACGTACAAACATGAATTAACACAGTATATCGCAAGTAAGAATTATAAGTATCATAATATATTCCTCTAATCGCATATTTCTGTTCACATTTGGATTTGAATAAAAACAAACAGGTTCAATTAGAGCATGCACGCACTGAGAAGGTGCTGCAGCGAGATTTCAAATCACAGAAAGTATGTTATCAATTGGTTTAAATGAAAAACAGATCACTCATTTATAACGATGTTTGAGATGCTGTTGGAAGATGATTTTGATTCAGAATAAATGTAGGTACTTGTATTTCAGAGAGGCTAGGTAAATAAAGCGAGAAGTTACCTAATTCTCTCCTTGGCTGGAAAGACATTTTTGTTAGCTACAAATTCACAGACAGCTGCAGCTAAAACGTACGGCTGTACAGTTAAGGATTTCTTCATTACTGATTGAAAACACCAAGAAAACATTGTCTCTTGCCTATTTCTCGAAATGTATTGTTCATAAGGAGTATCAAACTATATAATCATGAAGAATTTTGTGACAAGTTTATATAAAAAACTTACTTCACTAAATTGTCCCTTTAACATGAGTTAAATAAAATGCATGTTTTTTTATTGAAAAAAGGAAAATTTTGTCCAAAGATTTCTTTCTCCAGAAACCAGGACCAAAATATAATGGTAAACATTTTGTAACTATCAGCAAATAAAAGCAAGTATATGTTTAAAGTCAATCGGAACACCTGCCCTGATTACAGTACCTTTCATCAAAGATGACCAAAGTGAATCGGCTGAGGTGTTCCGAATGTGTTTATAGTAGCTTATAGGAGCTTATCAGTAGGACCACTTAGGCAGAGACACATGCTAAAACACTGTTATGCCATGACACCCCAGTGACAATGATTTGTGTTTGTCCATTAAGATGATTGCGGATGACAATCGTCGTGAAATGGAGGAGGACAAGGGCACGGTCGACGCCTGTGATGCACTTGACTCTGGTGACGATGATGAAGAGCAGTACGAGGCCTGGAAAGTGAGAGAATTACGGAGGCTGAAGCGTGACAAAGAAGAGCGAGAAGCGTGAGTTTTCAAACTCAGATTAATGCATATATGTGTGGATTTGGTCAAGTTGTTAACACCCCAGCCTTCCAAGCAGGGGGCCAGTATTCAAATATTGAGTTATTTCATTAGATTAGCTAAGAAAAAAAATGTGTAAACTACTTATTGTTTATGCGAAAATCTCTTTTAACAATGAAATTACAATTACAGAATTTGATTTTGGGAAGCATAAGTCAAGCTTAAATGTTTTTCTGTTTAAAGGGCAGAGAAGGAGAAGCTGGAAGTTGAGCGACTGCGGAACATGACTGAGGAAGAACGTCGCAACGAGATCAAACAAAACGGCAAGATTGTCACAAACAAAGCTCCTAAGGGGAAATACAAGTACCTCCAGAAATACTACCACAGAGGAGCCTTCTTCTTGGTAAGTCTAACTACCATGCTACCACAGAGGGGCCTTCTTCTTGGGAAGTCTAACTACCATACTACCATAGAGGGGCTTACTTCTTGGTAAGTCTAACTAGCATACTACCACAGAGGGGCTTTCTTCTTGGTAAGTCTAACTCCCATACTACCACAGAGGGGCCTTCTTCTTGGAAAGTCTAACTACCATACTACCATAGAGGGGCTTACTTCTTGGTAAGTCTAACTACTATACTACCACAGAGGGGCCTTTCATTAGATTAGCTAAGAAAAAAAATGTGTAAACTACTTATTGTTTATGCGAAAATCTCTTTTAACAATGAAATTACAATTACAGAATTTGATTTGGTGAAGCATAAGTCAAGCTTAAATGTATTTCTGTTTAAAGGGCAGAGAAGGAGAAGCTGGAAGTTGAGCGACTGCGGAACATGACTGGTGAAGAACGTCGCAACGAGATCAAACAAAACGGCAAGATTGTCACAACCAAAGCTCCTAAGGGGAAATACAAGTACCTCCAGAAATACTCCCACAGAGGAGCCTTCTTCTTGTTATGTCTAACTACCATACTACCGCAGAGGAGCCTTCTTCTTGGTATGTCTAACTACCATACTACCGCAGAGGAGCCTTCTTCTTGGTATGTCTAACTACCATACTACCGCAGAGGAGCCTTCTTCTTGGTATGTCTAACTACCATATTACTACAGAGGGGCCTTCTTCTTGGGAAGTCTAACTACCATACTACCATAGAGGGGCCTTCTTCTTGGTATGTCTAACTACCATATTACTACAGAGGGGCCTTCTTCTTGGTATGTCTAACTACCATACTACCACCGAGGGGCCTTCTTCTTGGTAAGTCTGACTACCATACTACCACAGAGGTGCCTTCTTCTTGGTAAGTCTACCTACCAAACTAACACAGAGGGGCCTTCTTCTTGGGAAGTCTAACTACCATACTACCACAGAAGAGCCTTCTTCTTGGTAAGTCTAAATACCATACTACCACAGAGGGGACTTCTTCTTGGTAAGTCTAACTCCCATCCTACCACAGAGGAGCCTTCTTCTTGTTATGTCTAACTACCATACTACCACAGAGCGGCCTTCTTCTTGGTAAGTCTACCTACCAAACTAACACAGAGGGGCCTTCTTCGTGGTAAGTCTAACTACCATACTCCCACAGAGGGGCCTTCTTCTTGGGAAGTCTAACTACCATACTACCATAGAGGGGCCTTCTTCTTGGTATGTCTAACTACCATATTACTACAGAGGGGCCTTCTTCTTGGTAAGTCTACCTACCAAACTAACACAGAGGGGCCTTCTTCTTGGAAAGTCTAACTACCATACTACCATAGAGGGGCCTTCTTCTTGGTAAGTCTCACTACCATACTACCACAGAGGTGCCTTCTTCTTGGTAAGTCTACCTACCATACTACCACAGAGGGTCCTTCTTCTTGGTAAGTCTAAATACCATACTACCACAGAGGGGACTTCTTCTTGGTAAGTCTAACTCCCATCCTACCACAGAGGAGCCTTCTTCTTGTTATGTCTAACTACCATACTACCGCAGAGGAGCCTTCTTCTTGGTATGTCTAACTACCATATTACTACAGAGGGGCCTTCTTCTTGGTATGTCTAACTACCATATTACTACAGAGGGGCCTTCTTCTTGGGAAGTCTAACTACCATACTACCAACAAACAAAGCTCCTAAGGGGAAAAACAAGTACCTCCAGAAATACTCCCACAGAGGAGCCTTCTTCTTGGTATGTCTAACTACCATACTACCACCGAGGGGCCTTCTTCTTGGTAAGTCTACCTACCAAACTAACACAGAGGGGCCTTCTTCGTGGTAAGTCTAACTACCATACTGCCACAGAGCGGCCTTTTTCTTGGTAAGTCTAACTAGCATACGGAAATACAAGTACCTCCAGAAATACTCCCACAGAGGAGCCTTCTTCTTGGTATGTCTAACTACCATATTACTACAGAGGGGCCTTCTTCTTGGGAAGTCTAACTACCATACTACCATAGAGGGGCCTTCTTCTTGGTATGTCTAACTACCATATTACTACAGAGGGGCCTTCTTCTTGGAAAGTCTAACTACCATACTACCACCGAGGGACCTTCTTCTTGGTAAGTCTAAATACCATACTACCACAGAGGGGCCTTCTTCTTGATAAGTCTAACTACCATACTACCACCGAGGGGCCTTCTTCTTGGTAAGGCTAACTACCATACTACAAGCGTGACAAAGAAGAGCGAGAAGCGTGAGTTTTCAAACTCAGATTAATGCATATATGTGTGGGTTTGGGCAAGTTGTTAACACCCCAGCCTTCCAAGCAGGGGGCCAGTATTCAAATATTGAGGTATTTCATTAGATTAGCGAAGAAAAAAAATGTGTAAACTACTTATTGTTTATGCGAAAATCTCTTTTAACAATGAAATTACAATTACAGAATTTGATTTGGTGAAGCATAAGTCAAGCTTAAATGTTTTTCTGTTTAAAGGGCAGAGAAGGAGAAACTGGAAGTTGAGCGACTGCGGAACATGACTGGTGAAGAACGTCGCAACGAGATCAAACAAAACGGCAAGATTGTCACAAACAAAGCTCCTAAGGGGAAAAACAAGTACCTCCAGAAATACTCCCACAGAGGAGCCTTCTTCTTGTTATGTCTAACTACCATACTACCACCGAGGGACCTTCTTCTTGGTAAGTCTAAATACCATATTACCACAGAGGGGCCTTCTTCTTTGTAAGTCTAACTACCATACTAACACAGAAGAGCCTTCTTCTTGGTAAGTCTCACTACCATACTAACACAGAGGGGCCTTCTTCTTGATAAGTCTAACTACCATACTACCACAGAGGGGCCTTCTTCTTGGTAAGCCTAACTACCATACTACCATACAAGTTTTTTTTTGATGAACTGTTTCCATAGTATGTCCAGATAATATAGAGTGGACCCAACTGAAAGTCTGATTGATAAAAATGTCCAAGTCAATCTAGTTCACCACACATTGCTATTTTTGTTTGTTTCAGAGTCAGGACGATGATGTGTATAAGAGAGATTTCTCGGCGCCGACACTGGAGGACCACTTCGACAAAACCATTCTCCCCAAAGTCATGCAGGTCTGTCACTCGGCATTTAAATGCTGTAAAATCTCATTATTCTGTCACCGTTTTATCTTGGCATTGTTAAGAGGTTTAGAGATATATTAAAGAGATTTATATTATTTATCATGGGAATTGTTGTGTTAATGGGAAGAGAACCTTGAAATACAATGCTGGTAAGAAAGGTGATAAATAAATCGTAAGTTATTATATCAAGGTTTCAGTGTACTGTAAAGTCAAATCTCATTGATCCGGCCACAACTTATACAGTGGTTCTACTGAGTTTCATAGTAAGTATTCATGACAGATTGAATTTTAAGAAAGGAACAACTGTTATAATGGATCATAGATGTTCCACGTTGTTAAGTGTAACGTATTTGATTTCATGATGATGAATTCTTCTGGCGATTTGATGCAAAAATCTGTTAAAATATCACAGATGAAAAGTCTAATATTTTGTGAAATACTTACTTTGTACAACTATAGCTCTTCAGATTATCTAGTCAACTAACACCCTTCAAATCAATCAAATACAGAAAATATCTCCTTACGAAAAATTGTGCATTTGATAATGATATGGCCTGAAGCCAGTGTCCAGTGTGGTCAGTTTGATCTCCTGGGAAAGTCTGTGATAATACAGCTACAACCAAAATATCAAAACCCATGGATTTGATTTCAGATGTATGCAATAAATCACATGCAAGATTTATATGTATCATAATATACACATCTAATGAGATATTTTTGTTCTACATTGGACTTGAATAAAAGGAAACAGGTTTAATGAGAGATGTAAACAAGGGGTAGTGTAGGGAGAATTTGAAATTGCACAAAACAAGATATCAGTAGGTTTAAACCTAAAATAAATTACTCATTTATAACAATGATTGAGATGTTAGAATTTCACTGCCACCAGCCAATATAACATATAGCGATTTCTTCATAATTAATTGAGAGTGCCAAAAAACATGGACTCCTGTCAATTTCTTGACCTAAATTATTCATATATAAAGTATGAAATTATACTGTCATGAAAAAGTTTGTGACAAGATAAACAAAAGCTTACCTCACTGAATTATTCCTTAAATACTGATTATAATTGTTTATCAAAACTTGTTATATATTATTCAAGGAATTTGAAAAGGATGTCATCAAACCATCAGACTTCTCACACTTCAGTAATCTATTATTGTACAGTGTTCTGTCAAATACAAATCAAAAATGTTTGTTTGTGGCCATTTCAGGTGAAGAATTTTGGACGGTCAGGCAGAACTAAGTACACCCATCTTGTTGACCAGGACACGACTCAGTTTGACTCCCCATGGATGACCGACACAGCACAGAATCTCAAATTCCAGGCCGGGAAAGGCGGCGGCATGAAACAAGTCTTTGACAGACCATCTAATAAGAAAAGAAAATGAAATGAATTTTCTTAGCAAAGACTAAAAAAAAAAACTACATGTGGAAATAACAGTTTTTTCAACAGGGACATACAACCGATAGGAGGGAAAAGATCTCCTCCTATTTTCAATTCCACAGGGATGATCATGTTTTGTTGACCCTATTTCGTAAATATCCATAAATCTGTCCTAGCAATGGCTGTAGTATCAGTGAGAAGATGTGGCAAGGCGTGACATTGCTTTTACAGTAAGTGAGGTCAGGCATTATATAAAGACTATTTTGCTGACTAAAATACAAAAAGTACTTGAAACATGATATTTTCACCCTGCATTCTGCCATTTCAGGCATGATATTTTTGCCCTGCACAACGTTATTTCTAAACGAATTTACACAATGTCTAGGTATTTTTAAAGTTATATAAATAATTATTGCTCTGTTGGACATCTTTATTAAGGGCAAATATAAAACCGGGAAGCCTATATTAAACGGGTGGTGAAAATATCTCATTTTGCTGTATATACCTAATCTTTATAACAGCATATAGGATTGGAGTATATTGATATTATGATCGGGATATAAATTGTTTTTCCACCCTACACATGCTCAGGTTTCCCAGGTGGTATTGCCTTCATTGGGCAACTGTCCAAAATAATGAGTAAAAGGTGTCACCCCTAATCTTCTCATGAAACAGGATCAGTCTCAAGGAAACAAAGAATCATATTTTCTCACGACAAGGATGATAGTTGTATATATTGCTCTAGGATATAACAAAATAAATTAGCAAAGATTTGAAGTTCCCCGATCCTGTTGTAGACTTATTTCAGTACAGAATTTAAAACTCGGAGTGAGGGGAGGCATTTTGAATGCTAAATCCTAACTATCATGTGACAATCTTTATTAAAGATTGGAAATCAAAGGGATAAAATGAAACTTAGGCAAAAATCATTGGACCCATGTATGTAAGCACTAGTCTATATAGGAGTGAATAAGTGTATCATTGTCCTTAATCCAACCTATATTTAATCAACTGGTTTCAAATATGTCTTACGACCATTCGCGTAACATTTTTATATGTTACACATACATCATCATTCATGTGACCTCGTTTAAAGTCCTGCTCAGTGGCTTTCAGTCTTTTGTATACATGGGCCAATGAGCTGGGATTGTGCAGCAGTAGTGAGAGACGTTTCTGTGTTAAGAGGGGTGGAGGCTGAGTCGGAGTGTAGAAGTTAGTGTGTGATATGTAGAAGTATCAGAGGTTGATGAGTGTGTGTGTGTGTGTGTGTGAAGGTTAATGAGTGTGTGTGTGATTGGGTGTGTTGATATATGGGTGTAGATGTGTGTATGTATGTGTGAAACTGTGCATTTGAGATATTGTAAAATAAAAAGATGATAAAACAGATTGTTTTTGTTGTGTGGTTGTTCTACACCATTCTGTAGTGTTTATACTGTAGCTGTAAAGGGGACTGCTGAAAAATGGATTTCATAATAGGATTGGATTAAGTAATTAAGAAGATACTTTTTAAAATATTGAAAAAAATATTTGAACAAATTTGGAACATGGAACATATGAGACCTCCCCTGGATTTGTACAGGTCCTGACAAACTGTGAGTACAATTTAGTATTGTTAGCTCGTCGCTGTGACTTTTAATATAAACATTACAATTCAATTAATCTCAGAAAATGAAATTAGATTTTGTAGGATGTTACAAGCCCTCCGAAACAGCTCGGGCCTGCAGAAAAAACACTTAAGACTTTCCGAGTAGTTTTTAGCTCACCTGGCCCGAAGGGGCCAAGTGAGCTTATGTCATGGTGTGGCGTCCGTCTTCCGTCCGTCGTCCGTCGTCCGTCCGGCGTCAACATTTTACTTTAAACAACTTCTTCTCAGTAACCAAAAGGCCTAGGGTGATGATATTTGGCCAGAAGCATGCTTTGATGAAGGGCTACCAAGTTTGTTCAAATAAATGACCTTCATCAATTTTCAAGGTCACAGGGGTCAAATATGTAAAAATCTTTAATCAACTTCTTCTGAATAACCAAGAGGCCTAGGATGATGGTATTTGACCAGTAACATGCTGGGATGAAGGGCTACCAAGTTTGTTCAAATAAATGACCTTCATCAATTTTCAAGGTCACAGGGGTCAAATATGTAAAAATCTTTAATCAACTTCTTCTGAATAACCAAGAGGCCTAGGATGATG
>NW_018405342.1:334606-337924 GCF_002113885.1 Mizuhopecten yessoensis | reverse complement strand
CAAGTTTGTTCAAATGAATGACCTTGACATATATATTCAAGGTCACAGGGGTCAAATATGTTTAAAACCATTGAATGACTTCTTCTTAATAAGCAAAAGGCCAAGAGTGATGATATTTGGCCATTAACATGCTGGGATGAAGGACTACCAAGTAAATGACCTTCACCCATATTCAAGATCACAGTGGTCAATATATGTTTAAATCTTTAAATGATTTGTTCTATATAACCAAAAGGTCCAGGGTAATGATATTTTGCCAGATGCATGCTGTGTTGGAAGACTATAAACTCTGTTCAACCTAATGTCCATGTTCGACATTCAAGGTCACAGGCGTCATATGTTTAAATCCTTAAATAGGTTCTTTTGAATCAAACACTGATATTCTGCCTGTAGCTGTATTTTAGTCCACTTTTAAGATTACAAGTGTGAGATTAATACCAGGTGAACGATGCAGGCCCATTGGGCCTCTTGTTGGTTGTCCGCATTCGTTACCTGTGGTGATGAACAGGTGTCCAATGTCTAATTGGACTGAAAACTTAATATGGAATACCTATAGTGTAATAGGAAGCAATCCTGCTTACAGCCATTTAGAACTCACTTGGCCTGTTGGGCATATGACATTTGACGTTCGTCTCCCAACTTTCTTTTTAAAATCTGTTAGTCCAGAACAACTTTAGGGACTTTGACTAAATCTAATAAGGAGGTTAGTGGCTTCCCTCAGTTTTCCTGTATATAATCTACCAGTATTACAAATAACTCCTAGCTTGTGGGACCTTTTTTTTCGTGTAGCTCCTTTATTGCCTACAAAAGACCGTTGACTTTATTTGTTACAGGAAAGTGTAAATATTAACAAATACCAGGACGGTAGTGCAGTGGCTAAGCTTCCTGTTTTATAATCAAGCCAGGACCGGAGATCAAAACTTAAGGGATGTTTTTGTTTTTTTCTCGTGGATGTTTTTTTTTTCTCATGGATGTTTTTTGTTTTTCTTGGGGATGTTTTTGTTTTTCTCGTGGATGTTTTTTTGTTTTTCTCATTGATGTTTTTTGTTTTTCTCGGGGATGTTTTTGTTTTTCTTTGGGATGTTTTTCTTTAAAAGAAAATTATAAATGTAATATGGAACTCTTTGCTATAGTAAATGGGCAAGCGACTCAAAGTCGGAAAAGTGTCAAACAAATTGGATCTTCTTTTTTCGGTGAAGGTGTAACACAGCGCCGGGACTCTTCGCCCTTAAAAGACTGTACTAGTGAAGGGATTAATCTGACACGGAACAGATCTCTGGAACATGGGGTGACTTTCCTTGTGAGCAGATCTAGAGGGCGGGGCTTGATATGGGGAAATCTCCAGGTCCAACAAGCGAACGTTACCAACAGTTAATGTCAATTATAATAGCATTTACACTGTAATTATACTGATTCGAAACCAACGACATCCTTGGCCGATACGTTTTCTTCAGTTCTGCGGAATGTTTTTCCGGCCTATTTTGATAAAAACCCTGACAAAGTGTTGTCTTTCTTGAAACAATTTACAGTAACAAATGGTAACCTGTTATCTGAATGAGTCGAGACATTTTTTTTATATTAATTCTCAATTCTATCAGATCAGTTTTAACAAAACGTCGTACAAATGTTCCTGTTATTGCCCTCCCCATGCGATTACCCCTATTTTGACATCTAAAATCTAATCGGACCAATACTTTTGATATGGGACACTTCTAATTACACTTATGCTGTAGTGTAAGATTGTTTAAGATGGGTTATTGGTGAGTTTAAGGATCCATGATCTGTGATTTATCGTAAATATAAATTTGTTTTGGATGTAACAGTAGCACATATGAGCCTTCGGTGCCGAGGTCAGAACGACAATATAACAATCTATAAATATAAACTTTATTTATTCTACATCAATTATGAAGCAAGTTATTTCAACTTATAATAATCACTCTTGTTGGCCTGGATGTTAGCGCGTGGGGGGATCTTAGGGTTGGAGGAAACCGGAGAAAACCCACGTGATAGGGCAGGTGACCCCAACCTTTTCACGTCCGATCGGAAAATCGATCCCCGGCCACCTTGGTGAATATCAAGTGCGCTCTCCACTGCACCACCCGACCACCCAATCTAAAGACCATGGTTCGAATCCCTGTCTAGTCTTGCCTAATTTGTACAAACAGAAACTTGTTAAAACCGCAAGTTATGATTTTCTTTTTAGAAAAGATATTATTATCAAAGCTGGCAAAATTGTTTTCCAATGCATGGTTTCATTTTGGGCAGTGGTACGGGGTCCTTAAACAGTGCATCCTGCTTTTGTTTGTATGCATAAAGAATGGTTGAATGATTAAATACCAACAGTTCGATACATAACAGTTTATTATCAGACCATGTGTGTTTTTCATGTGCTATTTCGGCTTTAAAATGAAAGGATTGCAGAATTCACATTACCTCGACGTTTATAATCTAAACAAATAAACCAAATTCTAAGTTACCTATAAGTTAAACTAACTTACCGCTTAACTAACGTGAATGATGTCTGTTCGTTTAAATGATAGCTTAGCGACGCCTGTTATCACTTGCACTGTCTATGTCCAAACCGTTTGTTTTTTTTAAATCTGACACTATTGAATTTTCTCTCACCAGTGGTAAACTGAAAATTAACTTTTTAATGCTACACAAATTACCGTAATGCTTTATGTATTTGAAACAATGAGATTCGATTAAAAATCAAGGGAGCTCATCTTTAACATCAATAACTGAGCTATTTACGAGAAATCGTGTCCGCAAGCTTTGATCGGGACGGACAAACAATGGAGTATGTCCCACTGCTTCAAAGAATTGTATATGGAAAACAATACCCTTTTGAGAATTTAGGAATACTGTATTTATTATGATACTTGAACGAAGACTCGAGTCGATCCCCCGCCCCACCTACTCCCACTCCCTTCTCCTCTCCTTAATTTTCCACCTTTCCCCTCCAAACCATATTTTTCTCTATTTGATTATCTGCTTTTTTTTTTACTGAGCGGAGAAAGTCTATCTCCGCCAAATCAAAAGAATTTAAGCCCTATGTCCCCCTAACTCAATCTCTCTCCCAACGTCTTGTTACTACTTCCATCCTATTATCTCCCTCCTCCCTTTAACCCCATTCTATTCCCCTGCCAGTGACCAACTCCTCTTCCGCACTCCTTGTCAGTGTCCGACCCATCTCCATTCCCCTTGTTATTACTCCATCCTGTCCTCGCCCCACCCCATTTCCCGACTCTCAAACCCCTCTAGTCTTTTACTTTTCATATATTTTCACTGCGATTAGTTTTCCACTGCCCCCCC
>NW_018405342.1:312043-334001 GCF_002113885.1 Mizuhopecten yessoensis | reverse complement strand
CCCCCCCCCCCCCCCCTCCTCTACTCTTCCGGTTTCCATGGATGACGGAAACAAACTGAGCAGGTTTTGCCAGATAAAAACTTAATACATAAAAGAAATCATTAATCCAGTCTTAGTCAACTAAATATAGACATGCGCAGACGATAACTTTCTGATAAGAACCCTTTTCATCTGAATTAATATTGAAAAGTTTAACCCTTTATCAGACTCGCCGTTTCGTCTCAGTCTTCACAAACAACAAAATGTGGCCGGACCGGAGTTTTACCTGGGTATTGGTCATCATTGTCTCCACAGGTAAGTGTGACGTCATCAATCACAGCTACATCTTGCTGACTGGTAGGATGTGTTTCCTTGACAAACACGTTTTTTATTGTGCCGTTGAATAATGTGACATTTAGGTTAGATGTTGATACAGAACTAATAAGAGGAAGGTTTACTCTGTATACTAAGAAAAGGTACGATAAAATACTAGACAAAAATTACGAAAAAAAGTAGACAGAATTTGTGTAATGGAAACACCTTACAGAAATATGCGATAAAACTATCTCCAAAACAGGAATTTATACATAACAGAAATGTAGATTGAAAAAAAGCTAAAAACAAAATTACATGAGTACAATTATAAAGACCTAAAAAACACACCCGTAGAACGTTAATTTTTATCAGAAATTCACATGTATAAGCTGACTTTTTATTGCCCTTTGAAACAAACATTGACGTGAACATTTGATAAAAGCGACTTTGTAGAGTCTGGACATTTCAGTTCAGTATAAAACACAGTGGTTGAACGGTAGTGTCTGGAGTAACGGCACCAATAATGCTATCTATACGATACATTTTGTGTTAGTAACGATTCTAATTTTAAGAATGCATACATTTAATTAACTGAAAACTCGTTGTTATTGATTACAATTAAAGATGAAATTATTTGTGATCTTGATATTATGATATGTCAATAAATGTTCATATCATGATTTCAAGATCGAAGCTGTACTCCATATTGTACTAATGATCCTAGCTCCATATTGTACTAATGATCCTAGCTCCATATTGTACTAATGATCCTAACTCCATATTGTACTAATGATTTTAGCTCCATATTGTACTAATGATCCTAGCTGTGCTCCATATTGTACTCATTTCCATTATTAACCGATAGAAATAAATTTTAAAAAAATGAATAAAAAACCAAGACGAAAGAAAGGTTTTACAGAACAAATTCTTTATTTCTTTATTTTTGGAAATCGTTTATTGGTGTTTGTATAGTATCACTTTTCAATATGATAAATATAAAATAAATATCAATTATTTGTAGTTTACTGAATGCCAAACCCATAATTTAAGATTTACAAGACTTGGAATAAACACAGGTCGAATTAGTCAGGTTTCAAAGTTAGGATCGGATTAGACAGGTTTTCTTTTAACATATAGAATATAAACTTTATCTATTTCATACTGTTATGACGATACTCAATAGCACTGAATTATCAAAAGTTTCCAAGTTTTTTCAGTGTATTATGGTTTGACGTTTTGCGGAAGTTTGTGGTAGATAAGGTAAACACAGACAACAGCACGCAGCGACTCGTAATTGAACACGTGTAAGGTGTTGTCAAGTCCATGTTTATGTCGGATGTTTAAACAGTTACATTAACAGTCTTATAAAAAACTTTTTTCGTGTTATCAAATGAACCTCTACAGAATGTCAATGTCTTTCTGTGTTAGTTAAACGGAGCGTGTCCATTGTATAAAAAAATGTACGGGTATCGACAAAATATTATCGACGAAATATTGTCTACAAAATGGAATCATGTGATGTTGACATAAGACTATAATGTCACATTACATCAACATTACGTTATCTCATCAATGGATATGAAATGATATATTGGCACGCGTGACTATATTAGTGGCTTACTTTTATTTTAATAAATAATTTACTTTAAGATAAGGCGATGTTAGGTGTCGGTTTGTATACGTTTTTAAACACGAGCTGGTTGCTGTAGTGATATCCAATACTACAGCTGTGATTCCTTCACCATCACACAGTATCCTAACATACAGGTGAATTTGTGTATCAATTTTGTATTCTATAATACTCTTAAATAGCGTGTACCCCACTGACATACGTGTGTGTGATCGCTTGTACCAATGTTCCAATGTACCGATTTAAATGTCATAAGCGACAGACTTACTGATGAATACACTACAGATAATGCGCCTTATTGATCTTCTGTTAAATTTTAACAGTTAGTAAAATCATTATCAACACACTGGAATTTTTATCAACAGATCAAGTTCGATAACAATCCAGTCCATTCATTGCAGTGTGCGTTACTAAAACCAAGAACCGACCCACGGCACGATATTTCCGGATTTATCAACTGTCGGAAACGTTTCATCTTAAATTGTATTCATCATTGCAAGTGGTATTCGAATAATTTCAAAGGACTAATAGAAATAAATCAATGTACATAAATATTACAGAATACAGAGATTGACCTTACTTTCAGCTATATGAAGTAAAGATATCAGATCTTCTTGTATGTGCGGTACATATATATTGTGTTCTGTCAACAAACATTCCAGTTCAGTGACTTAGAGTTAATGATAAATGTGATATATGTGACACAGATATTTGTAACTTCTTGCTTCTGACGTGCCCAATCAGAATCTTACAGGTAACGCCACCAATCCGAGGCTAACCTTACTCACCAAACATACACAAACATTTAGTTCACCAAACATACACACCATCATCTAGCTCACAAAACAAACACCAACATAAAGTTCACAAAATATACACATACATCGAGCTCACAAAACGGACATTAACGTCTAGTTCATCAAACGGACATTAACATATAGCTCACCAAACGCGCATAAGCATTTAGCTCACCAAACATTCACCAACATCTAGCTCACCAAACTGACACCAACATCTAGCTCACCAAACAGACACTAACATCTAGCTTAGCAAGCATATACCAACATCAAGCTCACAAAACATACACCAACATCTATTTTCATCGAACATACACCAACATCCAGCTCACAAAACATACACCAACACCAAGCTCACAAAACGGATATTAACCTCTAGCTCACCAAAGGGACATTAACATCTTGCTCACCAAACATGCACCAATATCTAGTTCACCAAACATACACCAAACATACACCAACATCTATTTTCATCGAACATACACCAACATCCAGCTCACAAAACATACACCAACACCAAGCTCACAAAACGGATATTAACCTCTAGCTCACCAAAGGGACATTAACACCTAACTCACCAAACATACACAAAAAAAATAGTTCACCAAACAGACACCAACATCTAGCTCACCGAACATACACCAACATCTTGCTCACCAAACATACACCAACATCTAGCTCACCGAACAGACACCAACATCTTGCTCACCGAACATACACCAACATCTTGCTCACCGAACAGACACCAACATCGAGCTCACCAAACATACACCAACATCTTGCTCACCAAACATACACCAACATCTAGCTCACCAAACAGACACCAACATCTCGCCCACCAAACATACACCAACATCTTGCTCACCAAACATGCACCAACATCGAGCTCACCAAACATACACCAACATCAAGCTCACCAAACAGACACCAACATCTAGCTCACTAAACAGACACCAACATCTAGCTCACTAAACAGACACTAATAACATATGTCTCAATTTTGATGTAATAGATAACATCACAAATCTGAAGTTTTTAAATGACGTATAGAATCTGAGTCAAACGACGTCACAAGTTTGACGTATACAAAACTCGTCACGTTCAACATTTTAAGAATAATCTCATTTCCAGATCTTGTTAGTGGAGGATGCCATGAAAAGTTCAAGGTCATTTCCGGACACTCCGCCTGTCTAAGTAAATCACCAAAGGTCAGCGTATCCGGTGAGTATAACGTCAGCCGTCTAAATAGTTTATGTGTCCTATCGTCCGAGCTTCTCTCGAATCCAAAATCAGATATTTGGCTAAAGAAACGTGTTTAGAAACCAAACTATGATAAAATTAAGCGTCTTCTAGTGACAAATAACATTTCATAGGTAAGGAAGATAATTTAAGATGATATATCATATATATTCAGTATTCCACAGTACATACAAATAAACGTACCGCTTTATACAGAATGTTAACGTGTTACAGTACCACAGAACATACAAATAAACGTAAAATTGCATGACCTGATAACTGGCTATTTCACCGTAGTAAAATTCACGAGGTTTGTATTGAAATGTTCTTTGACATGTAGTTTAACGTTGATTGACGAGTGAAATAGCGTCATTTGAACGGCGATACTACGTTGTGTATTGAAAAGTACTTGAATAAAGTGTGACTGGTGACATAACGTTGTTTGAAGGGTGATATAGCGTTGTTTGACTGACGAAATGACGTTTAATGAGTGTTACAGTGCTTGACGATCGATATGATATTGTTGAACGGGTAATATCAATCACGTTGTTTGACGTTATTTGAAGGGTGAGTAAACGTTGTTTGACGTTATTTGACGGGTGAGCAAACTTTGTTTGACATGTGATACAATTTCATTTGATTGATCACATAACAGATGATATAACAATGTTTAATTGGTAATTTAAAGTTTGATGGATGAGAAAACGCTGTTTGGCAGAAGATAACGTTTTTTGATGCATGCTAATATTCGTGTAACGGGAAATTTGATATTGTTGTATGGGTCTCACAAGGTTTGATGAAAGACGGGTTTATGACGTTGATATAACGTCATACATTGTTTGCCGGTGTTTGATGGATGATTTAACGTTGTTCGAAAGTGATTTATATTTGTTTCATGAATGATATACCATTGTTTGGGAGGTAAAAAGAAGTTTATCGTGTTTATCTAACACGTGTTAGTTGATTTTAAAATTGTATTTCAAATCGATAAAACCATTTATTATACCTCTAGTGAAAATCCTGCAATCTGATTGTTCATTTCACACTGTCACATTCGGTTTTACATTGAGTCAATGGAAGGGTGCTTACCAACGCCCTAGCAACGGGCTACAGTGTGATGTGACAGTGTACTTCGCCTCGGGTGACAGTGATAACCCCGGGGTGACCCTAGGCAATGTCACACTCTAATGCATGTAGTATTCATATAATACTTCCTTTCTTATGAAAAGCATTATTACTGTTCCGATTGAGGAAACTATTCAATGAATCATAACGTCAAAATTTAAGTTGACAGCACAAAACATTAATTCATGTACGTGACGTCTTAATTCAAAGATTGACTAATGAAATAATATCCTACTAGGGTAATCCAAAATGTTGATGTTGAAACTTCGAGTGATTTTGGGACAAATCATTGTTTTACGGGCCATATAACATTTCTTGATGGGCGATATAGCACTCCTTAACGGATGACTAAACGCTGTGTGATGGTAAAGTTAACGTCGGTTGACTGGTGATTTAACGTTGTTTGATAGATTATGTAACATTGGTTGATAGGTGCTGTAATGTTGGTTGACATGTTATGTAACATCGGTTGACAGGTTATGTAACATCGGTTGATAGGGGCTGTAATATCGGTTGACAGGTGCTGTGACGTTAGTTGACAGGGTATGTAACATCGGTTGATAGGTGCTGTAATATCGGTTGACAGGTGCTGCGACGTTAGTTGACAGGTTATGTAACATCGGTTGATAGGGGCTGTAATATCGGTTGACAGGTGCTGTGACGTTAGCTGACAGGTTATGTAACATCGGTTGATAGGTGCTGTAATATCGGTTGACAGGTGCTGTGACGTTAGCTGACAGGTTATGTAACATCGGTTGATAGGTGCTGTAATATCGGTTGACAGGTGCTGTGACGTTAGCTGACAGGTTATGTAACATCGGTTGATAGGTGCTGTAATATCGGTTGACAGGTGCTGTGACGTTAGTTGACAGGTTATGTAACATCGGTTGATAGGCGCTGTAATGTTGGTTGACAGGTTATGTAACATCGGTTGACAGGGTATGTAACATCGGTTGATAGGTGCTGTAATATCGGTTGACAGGTGCTGCGACGTTAGTTGACAGGTTATGTAACATCGGTTGGTAGGCGCTGTAATGTTGGTTGACAGGTTTTGTAACATTGGTTGATAGGTGCTGTAATGTTGGTTGACAGGTTATATAACTTCGGTTGATAAGTGCTGTAATGTTGGTTGATGGGCGGATTGGTCGAGTGGTTAACGAGTGGTTAACACTTCGGCCTTCCACGCAGGCGGCCGGAGTTCGATCCCCGAAGTCATTGAATGCATGGAATATCAGAGAAAGTGTTTTTCTCCTGCCCACGCAACTCCAACAACCCAGGTGGAGTATAAAATGGTCTGGGGTGGATGTTGCGGTATCTGTGATGTAGCATTCAAGTGATGTGGTACTAGAAAAGATGCCGATGGAAGCACGGTCCCACTACAAACAGAACAAAATACATCTCCAGCACTCACGCAGGCATACACACATACGGAAATATCAGCCAGGTGGAATAGGACTAGAAGTTAGCGCCTGGTAAGGCAGCACCTACGAATTCCTCAAAATTTGTATATCGTTATTGTATTAATTGTATATCTATGTACTGTAAAGCGCTTTAAAGTGGCTTATGTAAGGTGGATAGGGCGCTGTATCGAATGTTGTAAATTATTATTATTATAATTTGACAGGTTATGTAACATCGGTTGATAGGTGCTGTAATGTTGGTTGACAGGTTATGTAACATCGGTTGATAGGTGATGTAACGTTGTTTGACAGGGTATGTAACATCGGTTGATAGATGCTGTAACGTTAGTTGATAGGTGCTGTAATGTTGGTTGACAGGTGCTGTAACGTTAGTTGACAGGTGATGTACTGTAGGTTGATAGGCGCTGTAACGTTGGTTGACAGGTGCTGTAATGTTGGTTGATAGGTGCTGTAATGTTAGTTGACAGATGCTGTAACGTTGGTTGACAGGTGCTGTAACATCAGTTGACAGGTGCTGTGACGTAAGATGACAAGTAATGTAACATCGGTTGATAGGTGCTGTAATGTTGGTTGACAGGTTAGGTAACATCGGTTTATAGGTGCTGTAACGTTGGTTGATAAGTGCTGTTATGTTGGTTGATAGGTGCTGCAACGTTGGTTGACAGGTGCTGTAACGTTGTTTGACAGGTTATGCAACGTTGGTTGACAGGTGCTGTAACGTTGGCTGATAGGTACTGTGACATTGGTTGACAGGTGCTGTAACGTCGCTGACAGGTGCTGTAACGTTGTTGACAGGTGCTGGAACGTTAGTTGACAGGTTATGTAACATCGGTTGAAAGGTGCTGTAATGCTGGTTGACAGGTTCTGTAACTTTGGTTGGTAGGTGAACGTTGGCTGATAGGTGATGTGACGTTGGTTGGCAGGTTTTATAACATCGGTTGACATATGCTGTAACTACGGTTGATAGGGGCAGTAACGTTGTTTGATAAATTATGTAACATCGGTTTATAGGTGCTGTGACGTTGGTTGACAGGTGCTGTAACGTTGGTTGACATGTAATGTAACGTTGGTTGACAGGTGCTGTAATGTTGGTTAACAGGTGCTGTAACATCGGTTGACAGGTGCTGTAGCGTGGTTGACATGTGCTGTTATGTTAGTTGACAGGTGCTGTAACGTTGTTGACAGGTGCTGTAACGTCGCTGACAGGTGCTGTAACGTTGTTGACAGGTGCTGGAACGTTAGTTGACAGGTTATGTAACATCGGTTGAAAGGTGATGTAATGCTGGTTGACAGGTTCTGTAACTTTGGTTGATAGGTGAACGTTGGCTGATAGGTGATGTGACGTTGGTTGGCAGGTTTTATAACATCGGTTGACAGATGCTGTAACTACGGTTGATAGGTGCGGTAACGTTGTTTGATAAATAATGTAACATCGGTTGATAGGTGCTGTGACGTTGGTTGACAGGTGCTGTAACGTTGGTTGACATATTATGTAACGTTGGTTGACAGCTTCTGGACTGTAGGTTGATATGTGCTGTAACGTTGGTTGACAGGTGCTGTAACATTAGTTGACAGGTGCTGTGACGTTAGTTGACAGGTAATGTAACATCGGTTGATAGGTGCTGTAATGTTGGTTGACAGGTTAGGCAATATCGGTTGATAGGTGCTGTAACGTTGGTTGATAAGTGCTGTCATGTTGGTTGATAGGTGCTGCAACGTTGGTTGAGGTGCTGTAACGTTGTTTGACAGGTGCTGTAACGTTGGCTGATAGGTACTGTGACATTGGTTAACAGGTTATGTACCATTGGTTGAAAGGTTATGTAACATCGGTTGACAGATGCTGTAACTACGGTTGATAGGGGCGGTAACGTTGTTTGATAAATTATGTAACATCGAATGACAGGTGCTGTAACATCGGTTGACAGGTGCTGTAACGTTGTTTACAGGTGCTGTAATGTTAGTTGATAGGTGCTGTAACGTTGTTTGACAGGTGCCGTAATGTTGGTTGACAGGTGCTGTAACGTTGTTGACATGTGCTGTAATGTTAGTTGACAGGTGCTGTAACGTTGTTGACAGGTGCTGTAACGTTGCCGACAGGTGCTGTAACGTTGTTGACAGGTGCTGTAACGTTGGTTACAGGTGCTGTAATGTTAGTTGAGAGGTGCTGTAACGTTGGTTGACAGGTTCTGTAACATTAGTTGATAGGTGCTGCCATGTTGGTTGACATGTGCTGTTACGTTGGTTTACAGGTTATGTTACATTGATTGACAGGTGCTGTAACGTTAGGGAGTTGACAGGTGCTGTAATGTTAGTTAACAGGTGCTGTAACGTCTTACATTGTCGCAAAAACAAGAAAACAGAAAAAGGCTAGCAACACATCCGTTATGGAGTTGTTTTATAGATGGAAAATGTTGTAAACATTTAACGTTTTTATTTTGACCGAAAGTCCTCATAAACAGAATTGATATGACAACATACTATACGTAAGAAGTATCGTCCATGAATGAGGACTGATCTCCGTCATTAGCTTATGTGTTATCCTTTCGTTATTTTGCTAAAAATACACAGAGACATTTTTAGGGTTTTTGTTGAATAGCAGTTTTATTTATATATTTATTTTATTATTTATCTATTTGTTTTTAGTGGGGCGTGTAGTTTGATATTTTGCACGAGTGAAAACTATTCAATCTATAAGAGCAGTACAACTGTTATTTATTTCCGACTGAAGTCAGGGGATGAACTAGAATCACGTTGTCTGCCTTTCTTTCATTCAGCCCGTCCGTAGACGGAATTTCGTTCGGAAACCTTTCAAAACATAAGATATAATCACAACATTCCATAAAAAACAAGAATATCATGGCTGATATGCTGTACCGAGAGTAGTTAAGGCTATTGTAAACTCACAGTTAATAATGTCCATTGTGAATTTTACACCAAAATGTTTGTTTCATTAACAAAAGCGGTATTTGCCACAGAGGAAAAATCGTGGTATTACCTAGACCGTAAAAGTGCAATACTTAGATAACGACGTTTTAACGATACTACCGCCACTGTGTCTTTGCCAGGAACTGTTTTGGAACAAGCAGGTATTTTACGTTATAAATATATTATCATAATATACTATAATACTTTTCTACGCCACCAGAGGTACTTTCGTCAGAGAAGACAGAAATCATCACCCTGCATAACACGTATCGACTAAAAGTCAGCGACGCCTTGTATATGCAGAAGATCAGATGGGACGACGAGGTTGCCATGGTTGCAAGGAAATGGGCAGAGAACTGTCAAATGAATCATGACAAGGGGTCGGTCAGGTACATCCCAGGTACGTCCTTAGTATAGAAAGGTTCCTTATGTACAGGTAAATTTGGAATGATAGGGCAGGTATATTTTTCTTAGACAGTCAAGAGAAGAATGGCACAGTCGGTAGTGCGTCGGCCTTCTGACCGAAAGATTGTAAGTTCGAAACGCACTGACAGCAGTAACCAATGTGTCCATGAACAAGACGATTTATTCTGGTTATTCTAGTCTATCCAGGTGTACGAATGGGTACCAGCATGCTGGTGAGTAATAGGAAGTCATCGACCTTCAGTCACTTCACGTCATGGAAAATTTACAGGTAACCATTTTGCTGGTAGGCGTGGGCTAGACTCCTGGGGTCAGCGGCAACCTGTTGTGTATGACCTCTAATCAAAGTCTTCACACAGCTGTATTGATAATATGTCGGAGCAACCCTTGGTACTGATTTTCTGAGTCATATATTCCTTATTTAAAATCAATCGATAGAAAGTGCATTTTAAGAGATGATATCTCATTAGTAAGTCGATACAGTTAACTGTTCTTATTTTTTTTATTTAAAGTGGAAAAAAATGAAATACTACACGGCCAACTAAATGTGAATTGTTTAATGTTCAAATATGGAAGTGGGCGAACAGGAATGCTTCAAAACTAATTTATTTCTTCAATGTAAATGCCTAGCATGTTTTTACAAGATACAAGAAACTTTATTTAACGTCACATACAGGTAAACAAGGAACAGTAGCTCTTGAGAGCTAGAATTGCGACAATTTTTTTTTAATTTCTTTTTGATATTTTACAGTCACCCTATCGGGCAATTTTTAAGGATCCCTGTCCCACTGCACGGTGTTTTATTGCATACACAGTAACCCCTCTTTATATCGTTTTAACTATTACTCAGTTGGACCAGGTCACTCCCATTGATTAGGAAACTCAGTCGGTTAGAACGGTAGTATAATAATCGTAAGACCAGGGTTTGAATCCCCGTCAAGCCCCGTTGTTTTTTTCCCAAATTAAAACAGTGCTATTGATTATATTTTGTTTATTTCGTTTCCGTTAATTTATAAAAGCAAGGTATGTTTTTCTTTTCACAAATGATTTATCAAACACGTAGTTTTTAAATGCGTAGTTACAGTTTTTCGCAGTGGTACAGTGGTTCTTAAACATTGGTCTTATAATTTTCTGTCTCTTTTTTCCTGTTCGGGAATTAAAAAATGATCGTCTTTCTTTGATACAAAACCCTGTTCACTTTAACTGTAATCATACAGTTGGCACGGGGTTTTTTTTGTTTCATATCCCAAAGAACTTACCATGCGATCGACCGTACTCTGTTGTCCACTTGGCTGTTTTCTGGTGTCCGGTGTACCGTTCCCTATTGTCCATTTGATCGTTTCTTGTTGTCCAGTTGGTTGTTTTCTGCTGTCCACTTGACCGTTTTATATTGTCCAGTTGGCTTCAATATCTGAATTATTACACATATTCGTGAAACGACTAAGGTCGTTGAGCAAAGACAACGTTCAATTCGTATATATGTTCCATAAATGAAATATGAAAACCCTGTTTGACTGTATTTCAGGGCGGTTCTCTGTGGGACAAAACATAGCTACAGGCAGCGCTAACAGTAAACGTAACTGGGCATCAATAATGGAACTTTGGAACAAAGAGGGAACCAAATTTACCTACGGGAGCTCTAACGACCTGGGCCAAGTTGGTCATTATACACAGGTGATCTATTGTCGGCATTATACACGGGTAATCTACAATAAAATTTACTACGACGTACTTACACCCTGATTGGTCGTCATACACAGGTAAGCTATAGTAAACTTTACTACGGAGTACGTACACACTAAACGGTAAGGGACTAACACACTGGTCGGCTGTTATACACAGGTAAGCTATAGTATACGTACACACTAAACGGTAGGGGACTAACACACTGGTCGGCTGTTATACACAGGTTATATACCGTAACGTTTCGCACGAGGGCCAGCACATTGCTCGATCGTTATACACAGGAAATATACCGTAAAGGTTCGTACGGGGGCTAGCATATTGGTCAGTCGTCATACACAGGAAATATGCCGAAGAGTTTCGTACGGGGCTAGCACAGTGATCGGTCGTTATACACAGATAAGCTTTAGCAAACTTAAATATAGGGGGCTAACACGGAACGGCACAGGAAATATACCGTAAAGTTTCGTACGTGGGCTAGCACATTGGTCGGTCGTTTTACTCGGGAAATATTCTATAAAGTTTCGTTCGGGACTAGCATAGTGGTCGGTCGTTATACACAGGTATTCTATAGAAAACTTTACTAAAGGGAATTCAAACTGGTATGCACAGGAAATACACTTTAAAATTTCGTACGGGGGCTAGCACATTGGTAGGTCGTTATACACAGGAAATATACCGTAAAGGTTCGTACAGGGTAAGCGCAGTGGTTGGTCGTTATACACAGGTAATATACCGTAAAGTTTTGTATTGGGGCTAGCATATTGGTCGGTCGTTTTACACAGGTTATCTATATCAAACTTTACTATAGGGGACTAACACTGGTCGTCACAGGAAATATACCGTAAAGGTTCGTTAGTGGCTAGCCCATTGGTCGGTCGTTATACAGTGTAATCTTTAGCCAACTTTACTATAGTGTACTTACACTGGTCTGCTGTTATACGAAGGTAATATACCGTGGAATTTCGTACGCGGCTAGCACATTTGTGGGTGGTTATACACAGGAAATATACTTTAAATTGTTTGTACGAGGGCTAGCACATTGGTTGGTCGTTATACACAGGTAATCTATAGCAAACTTTACTATAGGGGGCTAACACGGGTCGGCACAGGAAATATACCGTAAAGTTTAGTACGGGGACTAGCGCATTGGTCGGTCGTTATACACAGGAAATGTACCGGAAAGGTTGGTACGGGAGCTGCTAGCGCATTTGTCTGTCGTTGTATTTAGATTATCGACATTAAACTTAGGAATTTGTCGATTTCTATTGAACACAACATGCAAAACAAAAGATGGAGATGAGGGTCGGGGTCAATGGGAAAAAAACTTGTCCTTTTTTCAAATCTGTGCATGGGTATATAAAGGCAATCTGTATCCACTACTGAGTTGTGAAGTAGTACCATGTAGGTGACGTCGCTTATTTTCCCCTTTTCAGCTGGTATGGGCGGACACCTATCTTGTGGGATGTGGCTTCGCTCTCTGTGATTCTGTACCGTTTTACGTCTGTAATTACGGCCCCAGGTAAATATGTTTCTGCTATTTGTTTGGACATCTATCGGTCTAACTTGCGTCGAAATAAAAGCACTTGCTTATACATGCTTTCTTAATAATCTTTATTTTCCTCTGTCTTATTGAAATTAAGTGACCTCTTTTGTGTATTTCGATCAGATTCATACGGAGATTGGTGAATCCAAGGGGGAGTGCTTGGTAATTACGACATAACATTTAACCTCACCTCTTTATATATAATCATACTTGTATATCGTGAATACGACATACATATGTCGTGATTATAAGCTAGTAAAATCTCGTAGGTTGACATGATTCCCGTTAGAACTCAAAACACTTTATTTGGAAATACGCACTTGGTAGTTTCCAATTGTGTTAACAATTTTGACAACCATGGGAAATGCCAATCATTTCTGTTTTTGGGTGACACTCCCATTCAAATGCTCGCACAGTACTAAACATCTCAAAGATGGATTTAACTCTTAACTTACTGTTATTTGGTAATGAAATTAAATTAATGCTATTTGGTGATGCAATCCTGGCTTTGGATGTGAATTGTGATATATTTAAACATACTTTTCCTAGATCGAGCAAAAGAGTTCGAATATGAAATAGAAACAAATGTAATCATATTAAAGGTATATAAGTTCAATCCTGGAAAATCAATTTATAGTTTCATTAAAAAATACTACTTAAAAAGTAGTCTATCAGCCCTACGTGAACTGTCGCTGGAGAGCGATAAAGTCACATTCACGACAACAGTGATCTGTAGGAATGGAACTATCAAAAACAGGAAGTACTACTTTAAGTTTTAGCACGGTAACCATAACGCCGGTATACAAACCATACTATCACCACGCATTCTCAATGGCGGCTTATGGAATCGAAACTACGGAAGCCAGTTAGCTCCACGTGAGGCAATATTCTTGAGCCGTAATTACGACAAAGTTATCTTGTAATTACGACTTAGTATTACGTAATTAAGAGATTTTTTTTCTCGTAAATTATGCCGTAGTTTTCTCAAAACACCGACTAAATACATAGCTCCTGTTGAATTTCGATGTTGTTTTATTCCACAAACAGTTTATTACGGAAGCCGATGTTTGCCGTCACATGATGTATTTTTATCCCGTTTATTTGTACTATGTAATCATACAACATATAAGTGTTCTTTTAAGCAATGACTGTTTTAGCAAATAATGTTATGGTCATATAACACACATTGCTATTGATGACAAACTTCATAAAGCTCGGTAGGGCTTAATGTAAGTTTGTCAGCAATATCAGTGTGTTATAGGAACATAACAATATTTGCTAAAATATTCATTATCCATATTTGCAGTTTGATAGAGTAGTTATGCTACATTTAGTCATTTCGAACAGTTCTTTGAACAGCAAATCAATTCTTGACAACAATGAAATTGATGACGTCACAAAATAGATTGATGACGTTACAATAGCACATGTTGTTATAGTGTCATAACAACGTATATCTCAAAGCAAATGTAATGGAAGGATGCAGATCAAATGTAAATATATTTTCTTGTCTGATTTTATGATGTTATTTTGCCCTGTTTTATTTTGTGATACCCAGCGGAAACATTGGCCAGATCGACAGACCGTACAACAAATCAGGAACCTTGACTGGACTGACTGGTGAGCGAGACATAGGTCCTCGAGTTATGTACTGTGTTCCCTACTTATAAACCACACGCATTTACATAGTTTAAAACACATTCCAAGTTATGATATTCAGGGGCGTAGCTGGGTTGAATATGGTATGTAGGCAGAATGTTAGCGCGAAGCGCGAGAGGGGGAGGGAACGGGAGGGGGTTAATCCACGACAATGTGTTGCCGCAGGCAGCACCCGAGCGCGAAGCGCGAGAGAGGGAGGGTATGGGAGGGGTCTAAATTTGGAATAATAGAAGGCCTTAGGAGCAATCTCCCGTGTTCCGCTGGCAATTTCAATAGTTTAATAAATGAAAATAAAGCTCATTTTTTTTGTGAGAAAATATCGGGAAATATATTTCATTCCATATTATATCTCGCATTTTGTCGAATATGCATACTTTATGATGGGCAACATCAGTGATTTATGTGAATAAATGTTTTAAGCGTTATCCAAAGTCAGTATACAAGTTACTGAACGATTTCAAAGGGCAGACAGAGCTCAGACAAATTGAAATCGCCGAGTTTTCCGGGCAGACATAGGCTTACAAAAGAAAACTGGACGGCCCGGGAACGTGAAAAAAACTTTATCCGAAGACAGTCTAAAAAGAAAATTATACATGTAATCGACAAAAACAAGGACCAGTAAAAAAAAGTGTATTTATGAAATTTATGTGTAGGCAGTTGCCTATTCTGCCTGTAGGCAGCTACGCGCCTGGTATTTTCATCTGTACCAAATGGCGGTTTAGCCGCTGTGGTTTATTCCGCGTTGTCACTAAATTACGTCATGTACGGGGTTTTGCGACGAACCTTATTACATTTTGATTGGCTTAAAACAAACCAAACCTGAAATAACAATGAATAAAATGTTTATTGTAGCCTTTCTTACGGACTGCTCATATCAAGAATTGATTTTTTTGCGGTCTACGAAATTATCCTGTTTAAATTGACCTGTTTTGATAAAAAAAAAAATTAAAAGGGGAAGTTTGTAGGCAGAATATGCGAAATATAAATCGATATTCCGTTTTGAGATTAAGTTCATTTTTTTTTTATTAAGTAGGCATGATCTTTTTTATGTTATCTTGTTAAAGTTACAATCCCGCTCACCTGCGCTCTTTTTTCTAATCAGCAGGAAAAAATTGGCATTATTATTTTTCCTACATAGCAAAAGTTATCAACTTCCCGTTAATACCACATCCAGGGTGTGAAACGTGTCAACGATGTAAAACCAAAAGGAATTAAAGATTGTTTACGTGCCGTAAAGAATTCGATGATTTACATGAAGTCGCGCATGCCCGAACGGGCCCCTTTAAAATGCCGATATTTCTTGTCAGATTTATACACACTTTTTCTGCTATTACGATCACTTTTTGTTAATACTACTTGTTAAGTGAATTGTAAAGTCGGTAAGCATACCAAATGGCGTGATCGATCTTTATCAATTTAGATGAAAGCACGTTTATTGTGTAAACATTTCCTCTGACCCAGTCGAACACATGGCCGCCATTCGTTAGATTCTGCTCTCGTGACATCTCGTGATTTCGCGTATGCATGATGATGTAAAATACGTCCACGCATTTAGTTGAGATAAATTTAAATCAATGGAGTTTTAAAACTTTTCATATCAATATACGTATAACATTTCTGAAATTTTATGACTTTAGCCTTAACCGCATCTTTTCCGTCAGATTTACGTTAACTTTAAAAATAAAGTTAAGAAAAATAAAACAGAACAATAAAAATATAGCCACTACGATATTTATAATTACATATATCTCAAGTCAATGTTTTATTTATACACTTGTGTTCTCTCCTAGACTGTGGAGGGATTAGTTGTCATGGCGACAGGCGACTCACCCCGGCGTGCGCGTGTGAGTGTGACCGTCAGCTCCACCCAGCGTTCACTGGAGGTACCACTTGTCAACGTAAGTCACGATTATGTGTGTTCACTCCTAACACCTGCTTAATTACCTTCAGTGATTGCGACAGTAAAGCTTCTTTTAAAAATAAATTAACAAGTAAGGGAACGTGATAAGAATTTTAGAATTTTGAAAATCTTCAAATTAACGAGGGCATTTTTATATAAAGGAACGCAAAAAGAAAAATAGGAATAATACGACAAAATAAATAAATAAAAATAAATGAAGCATGTTGATTTCGGTTAATATGTGGTCTAATCAACCCCACAATAGCAGTATCAATCTCCGACGGCGTCTTCGATTGAAATTGTTTACTGGGGTTAAACCACACTTGTCCTCATCAACATGCTATATAATCCACGAGTTGAAAGACTCCGGGTAATAAAGAACTTGAACTTGAAATATAACCGTATATCATTGTTTTTTTCCATATTAACCGTAATGCTGTTCTACTAATATTACAGTTGACTGCAGTGTTCAGGACGTACCTTTCACGTGCGGCCCAAGGGGGACATATAAACACAAAGATTGTAGCCAGATTTACGTCACATTCTATTGTCCACACATGTGTCAAACATGTCCTTGTAAGTACATATATGACGTCATACTCACGTGTCAAAGTATCAGTATCACGAGACATGTTTATGTAGATAGCACGTGTATGGGACATGTTATATTATTAATACGTGCGTGGGATATGTTATATAGATAGCACGTGTATGGGATATGGGATATAGATAACACGTGCGTAGAACATGTATATATAGATAGCACGTGCGTAGGACATGTATATATAGATAGCACGTGCGTAGGACATGTCTATATAGGTAAAACGTGCGAAGGAAATGTCTATATAGGTAACACGTGCGTAGGAAATGTCTATAAAGATAACATGTGTATGGGACATTTGTTATATAGATAACGCGTGCGTAGGACATGTATATATAGATGGCACGCGCGTAGGAAATGTGTCTATATAGATAACATGTGTATGGGACATGTCTTTATAGATAGCACGTGCGTAGGACATGTCTATATAGATAACATGTGTATGGTACATGTTATATAGATAACACGTGCGTAGGACATGTCTATATAGACAACACGTGCGCAGGACATGTTTATATAGATAACACGTGCGTAAGACATGTTTATATAGATAACACGTGCGTATGACATGTTATATAGATAACACGTGCGTAGGAAATGTCTATATAGGTAACATATGCGTAGGACATGTCTATATAGATAACACGTGCGTAGGACATGTATATATAGATAGCACGTGCGTAGGACATGTATATATAGATAGGACGTGCGTAGGACATGTCTATATAGGTAAAACGTGCGAAGGAAATGTCTATATAGGTAACACGTGCGTAGGAAATGTCTATAAAGATAACATGTGTATGGGACATTTGTTATATAGGTAACGCGTGCGTAGGACATGTATATATAGATGGCACGCGCGTAGGAAATGTGTCTATATAGATAACATGTGTATGGGACATGTCTTTATAGATAGAACGTGCGTAGGACATGTCTATATAGATAACATGTGTATGGTACATGTTATATAGATAACACGTGCGTAGGACATGTCTATATAGATAACACGTGCGAAGGAAATGTCTATATAGGTAACATATGCGTAGGACATGTTTATATAGATAACACGTGCGTATGACATGTCTATATAGATAACACGTGCGTAGGACATGTCTATATAGATAGCACGTGCGTAGGAAATGTCTTTATAGATAACATGTGTATGGGACATGTTATATAGATAACACGTGTGTAGGACATGTCTATATAGATAGCACGTGCGTAGGAAGTGTCTATATAGATAACATGTTTATGGGACATGTTATATAGATAACGCGTGCGTAGGACATGTCTTTATAGATAACTAGTGTATGGGACATCCTATATAGATAATTCTTGCTTGGGATATGTCTATATAGATAACACGTGTATGGGGCATGTCTATATATATAACACGTGTATGGGACATGTTATAAAGATAACACGTGTATGGGACATGTTATATAGATAACACGTGTATGGGACATGTTATATAGATAACACGTGTATGGGACATGTTATATAGATAACGCGTGCGTGGGACATGTTATATAGATAACACGTGTATGGGGAGTGTTATATAGATAACACGTCCGTGGGACATGTTATATAGATAACACGTGTATGGAACATCTTATATAGATAACACGTGTATGGGGCATGTCTATAAAGATAACACGTGTATTGGACATGTTATATAGATAACACGTGTATGGGACATATTATATAGATAACACGTGTATGGGGCATGTCTATATAGATAACACGTGTATGGGGCATGTCTATAAAGATAACACTTGCGCGGGACATGTTATATAGATAACACGTGTATGGGACATGTTATATAGATAACACGTGTATGGGACATGTTATATAGATAACACGTGTATTGGACATCTTATATAGGTAATATGTGTATGGGACATCTTATATAGGTAACATGTGCGTGGGACATGTTATATAGATAACACGTGCGTGGGACATGTTATATAGATAACACGTGCGTGGGACATGTCTATATAGATAACACGTGCGTGGGACATGTTATATAGATAACACTTGCGTGGGACATCTTATATAGGTAACATGTGCGTGGGACATGTTATATAGATAACACGTGCGTGGGACATGTTATATAGATAACACGTGCGTGGGATAATTTATATAGATAACACGTGCGTGGGACATGTTAAATAGATAACACTTGCGTGGGATATGGTTATAAAAATAACATGAGCGTGGGACATGTTATCTAATTAAAACGTGCGTGGGATATGATTTTATAGATAACACTTAAGTTTGACATGTCAGTACATATAACACTTGCGTGAGACATGTTTAAACAGATAGTACGTGCTTAGGACACGTCAATAAAGATAGCACGTGCGTTGGACATGTGTATATATATTACACGTGCATGGGACATGTCTTTACACATATCACGTGTGTCGGCCATGACTTTACAGATAGTAGGAACATGCGCAGTGCGTTACGTAAGCGGATTTTTTTTACACGTGTTTACTTTCTCTATTTTTCGTATATAGTTTTTTGAGGTTACCTGTTGGTATCATTATTTTTTTCTGTTGACAGAAGTGTGGTTACATATCTATATAATATTTTCATTGTAGATGCTGATCCGTCCTATGTGTCTCATTCAAGTGCAGGAACTCTCACCTTCAAATCGTCAGTCGCGATCGTCTTTTTTATCCCGTTAATGTTAAAAGTATTTTGAAAGAAATCAAACGGGAAGCGTTTGGCTTATCGTCCCAAGTCAACATCAAAAACTTAATATCAAGAGAAAATAAATGTCGTGTTTGTGATATCAATATCAGTAAAAAAAAGTACAAGTTTGAACTTGTTACCGGACAATGATTTTGTTTTATTACATGAATAAAAAATAAATTTTGTCACAGACATCATTATATAGATTTATTATATTCTGTACGAATGTTCCTTATCAAGCTATAATAAAGTACCCATATTTATATGAAATATTATGTTGGGCGACATCTAACACCCGGTGGATAGTTGATCGAACTGTCGCCTTCTGTATGTCAAAAACCATCCTCGATACTCCAGGGGTTACGCTAACTTTCGCTCTCTGCAGAGAGTAACCTCTGAAGAATCGTGGATGGTCTAAAACCCTCCAGTACATTTTTGTGGACAATTTCATCTTATTAAATTTGATAACTGTTGCGAGTCTTTGTCAGCCAATAAACATCGCTAGAGTAGAAATTGTCACTATCATGTAACACTGAAACAGTAGAAAAATGGTATATTTATTGAAAAATTAATACGTTTCCTTTCTTTTTCACAAAAAGAAAAATATGTATTCAGAACCGACTTGGTCGATGACAGCGAACATGAAATAAGACATGTTAACATCAAGTTAACACATAGACCTGCACACGCTCCTGTATATAGCTAGTGATTAATTGCTGACTTGCACAAATCCAGGTAATAACAAACGGACTAATTGAAAACAATGGATGAATATTGCTTTGGTCGATCTCTTGGGGTGAAGCAATAAGTTGTTCTTGAGACTAGTCCAACAGTAACTGCTTCCCAATCGGTCATTGAATTTGTCTTAAGTCCAAATTAATTCTTTATCCCATGAAATTTACAAATGTTTAAAAGAAATACACGATCAACAAAAATGTAAATTGCCATATCTATTAGACTTATATATTTACATTCTTGATGTTTGTTCTGTACATGAATCTACCAACTGAAAACAACTGCCATTAAACTATGAATACAACGATTCTCGTGCAACCAGTCAGCTGATTTCACACACAAGACCACTCTATATTATTACTACGAATAGTTATCTCCCCTTCTCCGAGATAACGTAGTTGCGAGAAATGATAATAAACATTACAAAAATCATGAATGGTGCACCATTGTAATCTCTCTAACTTAAAACTAAAAACAATACTTATAACAATTGTCATATTAAATACTGACTTCCGACTCGCAATCGGTTCCTCGTGGTCACGAACTTTGTAACACGTCTGGCTGGGTAATCCCCGTGACATCAACTTGCACACACAATGCACTTCATTCACCAAGTTAGCATCTACTGCCGACGGGTGCTCGGCCGACGCCGGAGTGCCCTGGGTGGTTACTATAGTGACCGATGATTTGAAATAGTGCGGAAAAACTATGGCAAGCCAAGTTGTCATTTATGCATGGAGCAATGTTGATCCAGTACTTAACCAAATTATATAAGATATCTTATTTAATTATATAAGATATCTTATATACTTTATGAGATATCTTATATACTTTATAAGATATCTTATATAATAAATGAGATATCTTATATATTTTATAAGATATCTTATATACCTTTCTTTATAAGATATCTCATAAAAGATATAAGATGTCTTATATATTATATAAGATATCTCATAAAAGATATTAGATATCTTATAAAGAAAATTAAATGAGATATCTTATATCTTTTATAAGATATCTGATGATTTGAAATAGTGCGGACATACTATGGCAAGCCAAGTTGTCATTTATGCATGGAGCAATGTTGATCCAGTACTTAACCAAATTATATAAGATATCTTATTTAATTATATAAGATATCTTATATACTTTATGAGATATCTTATATACTTTATAAGATATCTTATATAATAAATGAGATATCTTATATATTTTATAAGATATCTTATATACCTTTCTTTATAAGATATCTCATAAAAGATATAAGATATCTTATA
>NW_018405342.1:280992-308576 GCF_002113885.1 Mizuhopecten yessoensis | reverse complement strand
CAAATCAAACTAGAATTCTTCAACGAGGCTGTGTACGAAAAATAACATAAATCAAGATGAATTTTAAAATCTCACTTTATATTTGAGTATGTGGCGACTGATTATGACAATATTTCTGCGCTCTTACCGAGTTTGGCATCATAACACCGTCACTAAATAAATCCTCAGCAAACTATTTTCATTTGTCTCATTCTGGTTGAAAATGACGTACAACAGATTAATAAATGACAGTGATTCTCACTAATCTGAACCTTCATCTTTTAGGCCAACGAAACTAAATTGTCATTTGAATAATTAAACATGTAGCAACTTCACAGACATTTTCTAAGTTCTCAATGGCTCTTTGGAACACTCGAGTTTCTTTCGGAAAAGTTTATAACTCTGGATTATTCCAGCCATTTTAGAAAGATTAATGTGTGCTTCCTAACACTAATCTTTTAAAATTTACGCGTAAATATAATAATTAATATTTAAATATATCAACTAAAATTTTATATTGGTGTTAATTACTGTACGGGCGCAAAGCTAGTTTTACACAGCTCCCGTTTATCGGACTCGTGATCTAACAACGGGAGCAGTCATTTTCAAACATTTCTTCTTTGTCGGTCTCGCGAGAGTCTCGTTCTTTATAAGATATCTCATAAACTTTTCTTGATAAGATATCTTATATATTATATGAGATATCTTATATCTTTTATGAGATATCTTATATAATATATAAGATATCTTCTAAAGAAAATTAATTGAGATATCTTATAAAAGATATTAGATATATTATATAAGTTATCTTATAAAAGATATAAGATATCTTATAAAGAAAGATTTATGAGATATCTTATATCTTTTATAAGATATCTTATATCTTTTACAAGATATCTTATAAAGTATATAAGATATCTTATAAAAGATAAAAGATATCTCATAAACTTAAAATAAGATATCTTATATGTTTATAAGATATCTCATATGTTTATAAGATATCTTATATAATTTATAAGATATCTTATATAATATATGAGATATCTTATATAATTTGGTTAAGTACTGGATCAACATTGCTCCATGAATAAATGACAACTTGGCTTGACATAACATACACTTTTTAAAATATATAATATGCGGTGTTTAATGCGAAAAAAAAATCAAATAAGATCATCTTTCAAAAATAAAAGGAATATCAAGTGTTGGTTATTATTAGATTCTAGATATATATTTTCGTTTCAACAAAATCAGTTGATCTGTGGAAGTCGAACATTTGAAGTTTGTGTGTAGGCTGGAGTTTTGGCTGTTCCTTTATTATGGTTTTCCGCCCGATGCTAGTATTAAAAATATTAAATCTACAAAAACTGTTGTAACCTTTTTTATTGTAGCTCATCGTAACGTAAATATATGAATTGAATGGAATATTTTTCATGTACATTGCGGCAATGAATAGCAGTAGATGATCTACATATTTTCTGAGGAGCGTTTACGCGCTCCACAGGATATGTAGTCTTGATTAGCTACTGCTATACATATGAAAAAAAATCCATTCAATCCCGATATGTATATCGAATCTTACAGTAGCGCAAACATATATAAATAGCCCACAAACACACAACTACCAAACAAACACACACACACACACACACACACACACACACACACACATGATCCATACAAACACTCACCCTGGTAGTCCCCACATAGATAGCCAACACCACAGTAAGTTATGAATTTTGATTATTCTACGTTTCCATTAAAACTCATTATACAGTGTTCTAAATTCGCTGTGTAATCCATTACTTTAATAGAATACATAGTTCACACCAACTCAAGGTAAATGTATGAAGGATATTAAGAATGTCCTGGGTTTTTAATATGATGATAAGTGGCAGTTGTCTTTGTGGTATGACACAAACAATGTAAATGGTAATAAACTGCGTACATATAGATCATACAAGTATGAGCCTGTCACTAGCGATTATGTAAACTCTGTTCATCTCAAATGTAAAAGAATACTCTTATTTAACTTTAGATGTGGTTATTTGCCCCTTGAAATTGAAAAAGGTAGGCATGCCCGACCTGTGATTCCTGTCAATAATAGGTTATGTAAATTGTGCAATACTGATGTAGAAAACAAGTATCATTTTTAATGGAATGTATATTTTATAATGATCTTAGATCTGTAATTTTAACGAAAGCAAACAATGTATATGAATTTTTCAATGATATGAACAAATTTGAACAGTTCAGATATGTGATGTGTGAACCAGTTCTCCAAAAAACACTAGTTACCCAACTTTCTTTTATGTGGAGGAGAAGAACTATGTTTCTCCCATATTAAATTATCATTATAACTAGATGTGCAGGTATGGGGTGGGGTATTATCCCCCACCCCATACCTGCACATCGAGTTAACAAGAGTGGTTGAGCCTATCCCTACCGACAAATCATATATCCCGGATATATAATTTGTCGGTAGGGATAGGCCCAACCACTCTTGTATATCTCTTACCCTGTTGGGGTACATGGCATCATATATATGCAAATTATAGTCCTGCTACTATTACACTTTTGTATCAAGCACGATTGTTTTTACAAAGACTGGTTAACACCATTCCATGTCTTAAGATAGTAAATAGTGTGATTGTTCTTATAACGTTTTGGCTAGACACATTTAATAATCAAAGGTTATGTATTGTGATTTGATGAATACTATGTGTTTGACACGAAAATAAAATATTTGAACTTTGAACTTGGTAAAGTCGACAGCATTACACAGCCAGAACGAGACCATACAATGTATGATACACAAAGTGTCCGTACAATTTAATTATCTCTAAGCGTTTGATTGATGCTCACTTCGGCCCTTTACGCCTTACCAATCGTAGCTGATGGATGGAAGTAGGTCTGTTCAGCATTATTACGTCTACAATTCTTACAAAGGAGAAACGATACTTAAAAAACAGAGGAATATTTGTTTCTTGTGCTGAGAGCTTAATGTACTTAACGCAGAGCTGCTTACAAACAGACTTGACATGATAAGGGACCGGAATCTTTCCTCACATTGGGACTATACCCTTACTTACACAAGGGCTAGACCCTTTCTTTCAAGACGACTAGCCTTTTTTTCTTACATTGAGACTAAACACCTTACTTAAACAAGGGCTAGACCCTTTTCTTTCATTTGGACTAGATCCTTACTAACACGAGGGCTAGACGCTTTTCATTCATTTTAACTATATCCTTTCTTACACGAGGGTTTGACCCTTTACTTAAACAGGGACCGGATTCTTTCCTTACTTTGGGACTATACCCTTACTTACACGAGGGCTTGACCCTTTACTTAAACAGGAACCGGATTCTTTCCTTACTTTGGGACTATACCCTTACTTACACGAGGGCTTGACCCTTTACTTAAACAGGAACCGGATTCTTTCCTTACTTTGAGACTATACCCTTACTTACACGAGGGCTAGACCTTTATTTCAAGACGGCTAGACCCTTTTCTTTCATTTGGACTAGAACATTACTTACACGAGGACTAGACGCTTTTCTTACATTGGGACTATACCCTTTCGTACATGAGGGCTAGACCATTTTCTTACACAGGGACCAGAAATGTCTGTTTCACTGGGTCCTGTCGTATTTTACAAAGGGACTAAGCAAGTTTCTCGTATAGGCTAGGGATATTTCTTTGTCTTATACTGAACACTTTTGTTACACAGGGGCTCATACAACTTTTCATTTATTTGCAAAATCTTTATATAACACAAAATTGTAATATCTACGTAGTCTGTAAGCTGATTAGGGGGCAATGTTTTATACATAAAACACAGTGAAACATATACGTCTGTTTTAAAGTCGAGTAATCCAGAATCAGATTGTAAATATTAACGTAAATTTGCAATGTCAACTGTTCTGAAGAAAGAACAGATTGTATTTTTACAATGTAAACCTAGCGATGTCGAAGGATGTAAAAGGAGAATTATTGTCGGCTAAATAGCGGCGAATGACGTGTCTTTATGAATCTACTTCACTTGAAATTATTTTTCAGGTCACGGTCCAACTGCAAATGTAAACAAAATATGAAGTTCTCTTCTGAGAACCAGCAGAATTCTGGTGAAATGTACTAGGCTGTCGTATTTTCTAGCCATTTCTGCTGTAAAAAAGGGCCCAAAACTGTCGTCGGATCCTAAACTGGTCCAGAGGCTTGTTGGTTATGGGAAGAAACTAAACGCCTTTCCGTAATACACTAATGTCGTACGGCAGATTATTATGTTTGAAGGTGTGTGTTACCTGCTTCGGTTATAATAATTATGTATGCCATCAGTCACTGTTTGTCAGATCGTCACGCGGTCAGGCTTAATTCATCAACAGACGTAATTATAGCTGTTTTGTCTCAGTATTACACTCACCTTGTATACGAACGATGTATTAATGCAGAGAACAAAGTGTCCAAAACAAGGTTAGCATAATATCAAACTAAAGCCAATTTTCGAAACTGTGTATTTTCATAATAAATATTCTTTTAAAGTTTACATATTTTTATATTTGTTTACTAAAGAAGTTTTTTAAAGATGTATATAAATATTATTTATTTTTATTTGTCTTTTAATCCTTTGAAAATATTGTGTTATTCTGTCAATAAACTAACCAAACTTTACTTGCCAAGACAAAGGTAATTTATGCAAGGTTTTCGATGCCCATGCGCTGAGGATGCCACGGCGACGTCCGGAGATCTCGGACTGTGAATGGAATTACTATACTAATTAGGCTGAGTGTATTACACCCATGGCTTTGATTTATTACTCACAAAATAACTGTATGACATATTTCTGATTTTTTTTGAAGAAACGCCAAACTACATGACAATTTGCAAGTTAAGATATAATCTTTGGAAATTACAAGCAGGATAATTACAACACAACGGAGATTATATAAAAACTGGAATCCTTTCTACGCCACGTTGAAAAAATGTATCGTTTACTCTATTTTCTTTTCGAAATAATATGTGTGCTTCGCACTGTTCGTTGTTTTGAACAATACCAGCATGACATTCCGAACGGATTTAACATCCCGAACCCCTGTGTACCTAAAGGGATCTGGAATGGAGTAGGACATTATGGACCAGAGGGGCAGGGGCCACAGAACCAGTTCGGCAAGGATTTCGCGGCGGCAGGAAAGGTAATTGGTTCTAGTATACTGTTTACACATACGAATATTTATATAAATTATACATTTCATCGGTGCACCATTCACCGGTGTAATTAACATGCAAGTTTCTGACAGGGTTTATAAACAATCTAGATAGACATCACGATTTGGACACCTTTTATTTCGCAAAACACATCATAAATATGCAATGGCCAACATCTATCACGCACGAATATTACAGTAGCGATTCAAAGAACGTAAAAAGTAAATAAACAAAGTGATCTTAATGATACTGCAACCTGGTAGTTCTTACTATAGAACGATCAACACCGAAACAAAAAAAGTCTGTTCCTTCTTCAGAACATTCTACACAGAAAATAAACATCCTGTTATTCCTTCAGAACATTCGACATAGATTTTTGTTTGTTTGTTCCTACTTCAGAACATTCAACATAGAAAATATACATCCTTGTCTTTTTTCAGAACATTCGACATATACATAAAACCCCTGTTCTTCCTTTATAACATTCGACATAGAAAACAACCAGTTTGTACTTCCTTCAGAACATTTGACATGAAAAATAAAAAGTCTGTTTCTCCTTCAGAACATTCGACATGGTTAATATACATCCTGTTCTTTCTGCAGAACATTCGACATAGAAAATAAACAGTCTGTCCCTCCTTCAGAACATTCGACATAGAAAATAAAAAGTCTGTACTTCCTTCAGAATATTTGACATAGAACATAAACAGTTTGTACTTCATTCAGAACATTCGACATTGAAAATAAACAGTCTGTTCCTCCTTGAGAACATTCGACATAGAAAATAAACAGTTTGTACTTCCTTCAAAACATTCGACATAGAAAAACAACCAGTTTGTACTTCCTTCAGAACATTCGGCATTGAAAATAAACAGTCTGTCCCTCCTTCAGAACATTGGACATAGAAAATAAAAAGTCTGTTCTTCCTTCAGAACATTCGACATACAAAATATACAGTCTTACCCTCCTTCAGAATATTCGTAATAGCAAATATACATTCTGTTCTTCCTTCAGAACATTCAACATAGAAAATAAACAGTCTGTTTCTCCTTCAGGACATTTGACATTTTAAATAAAAATCCTGATCTTCCTTCAGAACATTCGACATAGAATATAAACAGTTTGTACTTCTATCAGAACATTCGACACAGAAAATAAAAAGTGTGTTTCTCCTTCAGAACATTCGACATGGTTAATCTTCCTTCAGAACATTCGACATAGAAAATAAAAAGTCTGTTCTTCCTTCAGAACATTCGACAATAAAATCAACAGTTTTTACTTTCTTCAGAACATTCGACAAAGAAAATAAACAGTTTGTTCTTCTATCAGAACATTCGACAAAGAAAATAAAAAGTGTGTTTCTCCTTTAGAATATTTGACATGGTTAATCTTCTTTCTGAACATTCGACATAGAAAATAAAAAGTCTGTTCTTCCTTCAGAACATTCGACATAGAAATAAACTGTTTGTACTTCCTTCAGAACATTCGACATAGAAAATAAACAGTTTGTTCTTCGCTCAGAACATTCGACATAGAAAATAAAAATCTGTTTCTCCTTCAGAACATTCGACATACAAAATAAACAGTCTGTCCCTCCATCATAACATTGGACATAGAAAATAAAAAGTATGTTCTTCCTTCAGAACATTCGACAGAGAAAATAAACAGTTTGTTCTTCGTTCAGAACATTCGACATAGAAAATAAAAATCTGTTTCTCCTTCAGAACATTCGACATACAAAATAAACAGTCTGTCCCTCCTTCATAACATTGGACATAGAAAATAAAAAGTATGTTCTTCCTTCAGAACATTCGACATAGAAAATAAAAAGTATGTTCTTCCTTCAGAACATTCGACATACAAAATATACAGTATGTATCTTCTTCAGAATATTCGACATGGTTAATAGACATACTTGTCTTACTTTAGAACATTCGACATAGAAATTAAAAAAAAAGTTTGTTTCTCCTTCAGAACATTCGACATAGAAATTAAAAAAAAAGTTTGTTTCTCCTTCAGAACATTTGTCATTTTAAATAAAAAAATCCTGTTCCTTCAGAACATTCGACATTGAAAATAAACAGTCTGTCCCTCCTTCAGAACATTGGACTTAGAAAATAAAAAGCCTGTTCTTCCTTCAGAACATTCGACATACAAAATATACAGTCTGTTCCTCCTTCAGAACATTCGACATACAAAATATACAGTCTTATCCTCCTCCAGAATATTCGTAATAGCAAATATACAGTCTTATCCTCCTCCAGAATATTCGTTATAGCAAATATACATTCTGTTCTTCCTTCAGAACATTCCACATAGAAAATAAAAAGTCTGTTCTTCCTTCAGAATATTCGACATAGAAAATAAACAGTCTGTGTCCCCTTCAGAACATTCGACATAGAAAACAACCAGTTTGTACTTCCTTCAGAACATTCGACATACAAAATAAAAAGTCTGTTTCTCCTTCAGAACATTCGACATACAAAATATACAGTCTGTTCCTCCTTCAGAATATTCGACATAGCAAATATACATCATGTGCTTCCTTCAGAACATTCGACATAGAAAACAACCGGTGGTTTGTACTTCCTTCAGAACATTCGACATAACAAATAAAAAAAATATGTTTTTCCTTCAGAACAGTCGCCATGGTTAATATACATCCTTGTCATCCTTAAGAACATTCGACATAGAAAATATACAGTATGTTTCTCCTTCAGAATATTCGACATAGCAAATATACATCATGTTCTTCCTTCAGAACATTCGACATACAAAATATACAGTATGTTCCTACTTCTGAATATTCGACATGGTTAATAGACATACTTGTCTTACTCCAGAACATTCGACATAAACATAAAACCCCTGTTCTTCTTTCATAACTTTCGACATAGAAAATAAAAAGTCTGTTCATCCTTCAGAACATTCGACATAAAAAATAAAAAAGTCTGTTTCTCCTTCAGAACATTCGACATGGTTAATATACATCCTGTTCTTTCTACAGAACATTCGACATACAAAATAAACAGTCTGTCCCTCCTTCATAACATTGGACATAGAAAAAAAAGTCTGTTCTTCCTTCAGAATATTCGTCATAGAAAATAAACAGTTTGTACTTCCTTCAGAACATTCGACATAAAAATTAAAAAGTCTGTTTCTCTTTCAGAACATTCGACATGGTTAATATACATCCTGTTCTTTATTCAGAACATTCGACACAAAAAATAAACAGTCTGTCCCTCCTTCAGAATATTCGACATAGCAAATAAACATTCTGTTCTTCCTTCAGAACATTCCACATAGAAAATAAAAAGTCTGTGTGTCCTTCAGATCATTCGACATAGAAAATAAACAGTTTGTACTTCCCTCAGAACATTCAACATAGAAAATAAACAGTCTGTCCCTCTTCCTTCAGAACATTCCACATACAAAATATACAGTCTATACATCTTTCAGAATATTCGACATAGAAAATAAACAGTTTGTTATTCCTTCAGAACATTCGACATAGAAAATAAAAAATCTGTGTGTCCTTCAGAACATTCGACAGGGTAAATATACATCCTGTTGTTCCTTCAGAACATTCTACATAGAAAATAAACAGTTTGTACTTCCCTCAGAACATTTAACATAGAAAATAAAAAGTCTGTTTCTCCTTCAGAACATTTGACATTTTAAATAAAAATCCTGTTCTTCCTTCAGAACATTCGACATAGAAAAAGTTTGTACTTCCTTCAGAACATTCGACATACAAAATATACAGTCTTCTCCTCCTCCAGAATATTCGTAATAGCAAATATACATTCTGTTCTTCCTTCAGAACATTCCACATAAAAATAAAAAGTCTGTTCTTCCTTCAGAATATTCGACATAGAAAATAAACAATCTGTGTCCCCTTCAGAACATTCGACAGGGTAAATAAACATACTGTTCTTCCTTCAGAACATTCGACATAGAAAATATATATCATTGTCTTCCTTTAGAACATTCGACATATAAAATAAACAGTTTGTACTTCCCTCAGAACATTCGACATAGAAAATAAAAATCTGTTCCTCCTTCAGAACATTTGACATTTTAAATAAAAATCCTGTTCTTTCTTCAGAACATTCGACATAGAAAATAAACAGTTTGTACTTCCTTCAGAACATTCGACATAAAAATGAAAAATATGTTTTTCCTTCAGAACATTCGACATGGTTAAAATACATCCTTGTCTTCCTTAAGAACATTCGACATAGAAAATATACAGTCTGTTCCTCCTTCAGAATATTCGACATAGCAAATATACATCATGTTCTTCCTTTAGAACATTCGACATACAAAATATACAGTATAGGTTTACCTCGTGGAAAATGTCATTGACTAGAACAATTAATTATCAATGCATGATAAACATTTCTGAAGTCCACTGGGGCGACTAGTGTGTGTTTATATGTGCTGTTAAAAGTATATTTATTATTAGTCGTCTGTCATATCATAATGGTTAGAGCCGTATATAATTTATATATATTTAGTTCATATTAATGTTACTTACTGTCAGTGACGTCATTAAATAGCGCTGTCTGTAATTTCGATATATAGTATGTATACTTCATTGTACCTTATTTTCAGTGACGTATTTGTAAGTAGCCTATTCTGTATAGAATGAATAACATTTTACCTACAATGACGTCATATAAGGTGCAATAATGCCTTTTAGGATTTTATATACATTGTAAAACATTACTTATTTTTCATGGATGTCATTATAGGCAATGAAATTCAAGAAATACCATAATAAGAATCATTTCTCCGAAATAATTTCAAAATAACATCTTACCTGTGCATCAGAAATTAACACAACAAAGTAAAAATTGTCTGTAAAATGAATTGTGTTTATGAGTCTTTCAGCATACATGTCTACTATGCTACAAACCAGTTTTAATTATTTGTATTTTAGCCCAGTATACTTATTTTGTACCTCAGTGAACCTAATTTATTTTTTAATCAGCTTGCTGTTTGTAGTTTGTTAGACTTATTTTATAGTACAGTACCGTAGCATACTTATAATGGTATTAAGTAGACTTATTGTACTTCAGTAGACGTTTGTTTGAGATGTTCCGTGCAGTTGACTTATAATTATTTTTCTGTATACAAACAGTAGACTTATTTTGTAGTACAGTACCGTAGCATACTTATAATGGTATTAAGTAGACTTATTGTACTTCAGTAGACGTTTGTTTTAGATTATTCAGTCCAGTTGACCTACAATTGTTTTGCTGTACACAATCAGTAGACTTGTTTCCAATCAAATGGGCTTACTTTCCTGTCGAACTGATCGTATTGGTGGGTCACTAAAATATCAATAATGTATAATTTTCCAGTTTGTTGCATATTATTTTTATCATATTAAACATTATAAAGTTGTACAGCAAAATTGAACCTGCTACAATTAAAAATGGCGACACAATGACAACTTAAGTGATCAATCTAGTGTCAAAAAAGGTGATTTTTTTGCCTTTTTTGAAGCGCAAGAACTACACATTTTCAAAATGGCCGCCAAATTGGTATTTTTTTAAATTCTTGTAAAAAAAGTTCTACAAACAACAGACATCTAGTTTTTTGACATATTTTACAGATGCGTGTTTGCTAATAAACGTGATCATAATTTGTTAAATATTACAAAAACCCGTTACAGCAGATCAAAATGAGACTTGAACGTGATTGAAACCTTAGAAGAGTACATCTTTAACGGGTACTTAAACACAATAATGTCGCACATGGCCATACGAACGGGGTCGTAGCTATGCCTGTTAAAAGATATGTGTAAGCCCTGGCGCGGGGTCTGTGTCCAGGGCAGGGCACTGGTGAAAGGATCAGGGGGGCGAAGCCCTCCAATGGAAAAAGGATTTAAAGGAATTTTGAAGCATTAAAATTGTTATCTTAGACTGTTATTTAAAGACCTATTTTCAGTGCCCAGTGAGCTTACATGAAGTACATTACCACATAGCTCCTATGTCTCACCCAGTCGTTTTGTATCCGTCAAACAGAATTAATTGTCCACTAACAATATGACAGTCTAGTGTAAGGTCAGTATAACTATATGAATACCAATTGGGCCATCCTTTAAAATATAGGTTTCCATTTTTCCCTTCCTACGTTTTGTTAAGTGGGTAAGTAGGTAGTGTTTTGATTCAGAAATATCAGAGTTCTTTATTAAAAAACGTGGCGCCTAACACACAGCATGTACACAAGTCAGTGTCAGTACAGTGCTTCTATGATAGGTCTAAGAAACAAACATACTTGTATGATAGTCCACCATGCCTTAAGTCTCCATGTCGCAATAAGGTAGCAAATACCCTTAAGTCTCCATTTTCATAAAGGTGGCATTTACTGATAAGTTTCCATTTCACTGTAAGAAAGCATAATTTTCAGCAATTTTTCAGTCCAACATTTTTTTGTCAAAATAAATAAAAAGCTTCAGTAGATTCCATTTCAGTGAGTTTGTCGGGAAACAGCAAACTAACAAGGAAGGCCTTGTTGCTTCTAAATGGGAATAAGTCAAATAATATTAGACTTTAACATTTGAACCCCAGTAATATAGATATTCATATAGTCCGGAATACCCGTTTTTATTGTATCTTTTTTTTTGGAGAGAGTCAGAACATATACCATATAAAAATGGTGCAATTTCTCCCGAACACTGCACCAGGCTCGGTGCTCCCTGTATCCTGTTATTTGCTGTATTGAATAGTTGGTGTTCATCTATTCTATACAACACTGTACATGATTTGAATCACTAGATGATGTATTTATTAAGTGCATGTAGTGGAACTGGTCTTCGTCGATCGCCGGCGACCAGGAAGCTTAATTGGTAGAGCGTTAGTCTAGTGTTCGGAGGTCCCGGATTCGAATCCCTGCCTGGCCCATTGTATTTTTCCTTTCCTGTTACATGCTTTTTACTAATTTTCAAGATGCGTTGCTGGTAGACGGTCATACACACACTTTACGAAATAAGGCTACTTGTGAAAACATGCGCGGTTTTCAAAAACACGTTTCTCAGGAGTCAACTCAGCCTCGTTTGCCTTTGATTAAGGTATTTCGTTTTTAATATGATGTAGAATTTGTTCAACCTAACTCTCCATCAGAATATGAAAAAAAGGTGGTGATAGTTATTTCGGAAAACGACAGACTTGATACTCTGTGCAAGAGATAGATTAAAACTGGAAATCTTAGCGGTCAAGAGTAACAATTCATGATAGTATTTTTAATACTTTGACGTTTGAAGTATAAGCTGCTTTCTTTCATTGGCGCACAACATAACACTGGCCCGGTGAAATACAGGATTGGTGGTATTCCGGAAAGTGACGTCATAGCATTATAAGTATATATTTAATAACCAAATACAATAATGATATCATTTTGATGACATGATGTTATCTTTTTTCAATTGTTTAGTGGTTACTGCTTTTACATATTGCACACACGGATTGGTTTATGTGTAAGCCTCTGAGGGTATCCTTAAAGACGCATCGACAAAATAACGTAGAAATGGCCACATGGTATAGTCTTAATAACCCACCAATACGATCAGTTCGACAGGAAAATAAGCCCATTTGATTGGAAACAAGTCTACTGATTGTGTACAGCAAAACAATTATAGGTCAACTGGACTGAATATCTAAAACAAACGTCTACTGAAGTACAATAAGTCTACTTAATACCATTATAAGTATGCTACGGTACTGTACTACAAAATAAGTCTACTGTTTGTGTACAGAAAAATAATTATAAGTTAACTGCACGGAACATCTCAAACAAACGTCTACTGAAGTACAATAAGTCTACTTAATACCATTATAAGTATACTACGGTACTGTACTACAAAATAAGTCTAACAAACTACAAACAGCAAGCTGATTAAAAAATAAATTAGGTTCACTGAGGTACAAAATAATTAAAACTGGTTTGTAGCATAGTAGACATGTATGCTGAAAGACTCATAAACACAATTCATTTTACAGACAATTTTTACTTTGTTGTGTTAATTTCTGATGCACAGGTAAGATGTTATTTTGAAAAATTTCGGAGAAATGATTCTAATTATGGTATTTCCCGAATTTCATTGCCTATAATGACATCCATGAAAAATAAGTAATGTTTTACAATGTATATAAAATCCTAAAAGGCATTATTGCACCTTATATGACGTCATTGTAGGTAAAATGTTATTCATTCTATACAGAATAGGCTACTTACAAATACGTCACTGAAAATAAGGTACAATGAAGTATACATACTATATATCGAAATCACAGACAGCGCTATTTAATGACGTCACTGACAGTAAGTAACATTAATATGAACTAAATATATATAAATTACATACGGCTCTAACCATTATGATATGACAGACGACTAATAATAAATGTACTTTTAACAGCACATATAAACACACACTAGTCGCCCCAGTGGACTTCAGAAATGTTTATCATGCATTGATAATTAATTGTTCTAGTCAATGACCTTTTCCACGAGGTAAACCTATACTTGTAAACTAAAAGCACCATAGCACCGGTGTCTTTGATGTCAGAGATCTGTCACAATAAACTTGAAGCAATATTTTTTTTTTAAATCAACCATTTTGTTTCCTTTAAGTCATTAACATCACTACAGATTCAGTTGTGTGAGATAATTAACCACGGCTTCGTTTTTGTTGAGTTATACACTTAAGTTCAGTTGTATGAAGTAATACACCAGATATTCAGTTTTATGAAGTAATAAACCATATATTCAGTTGTATGAAGTAATACACTCGTGATTCAGTTGTATGAAGTATTCACCAGATATTCAGTTGTATGAAGTAATAGACTAGAGATTCAGTTGTATGAAGTAATACACCAGATAATCAGTTGTATGAGATAATACAACAGATATTCAGTTGTATGAAGTAATAAACCAGAGATTCAGCTGTATGAAGTAATACACCAGATATTCAGTTTTATGAAGTAATAAACCATATATTCAGTTTTATGAAGTAATACCCTCGTGATTCAGTTGTATGAAGTATTCACCAGATATTCAGTTGTATGAAGTAATAGACTAGAGATTCAGTTGTATGAAGTATACACTTAAGTTCAGTTGTATGAAGTAATACACCAGATATTCAGTTTTATGAAGTAATAAACCATATATTCAGTTTTATGAAGTAATACCCTCGTGATTCAGTTGTATGAAGTATTCACCAGATCTTCAGTTGTATGAAGTAATACACTAGATATTCAGTTGTATGAAGTAATACACTCATGATTCAGTTGTATGAAGTATTCACCAGATATTCAGTTGTATGAAGTAATAGACTAGAGATTCAGTTGTATGAAGTATACACTTAAGTTCAGTTGTATGAAGTAATACACCAGAGATTCAGTTGTATGAAGTAATACACCAGATATTACAATCAAAATCGTTACGGCGTCAACAAAGCCGTGTTCAAAAAGAACACGCCCACAAACCGAACGGTTGTTTCAGCCAGTCACTCACTGCATCTGGCTCGTCGATTGGTTGATAGAACGTTTGAGGTCGGTGTCGTCCTTGATTTCAGAAGCAGTGTACAACATTGTATCTTTTTCGGAGACTTGTTGTTTGCTCGCATTGTCAACTTAAGATTACGCATACACGTGTATGGAAATGTAAAATTTACATTGCATGTACATATTTCAAACCATGTGTCATGACTGGAATGTTTTGTTGAATTTGTACTTATCCACATTTTCGTGAACTGTAATGGTATTTCTGATTACAAAGGGCAAAATGAAGAATATTGCACATGCTTGAAAGCTGTCCATACCGGCAGCTGCACTGAAAAGTAATATCATAGAACGGTGCAAGACTTACATACCTGCTTAAATAAAATATGTTAATTATATAATAACAATGATGTGCACGAAAACGATAACAATTTACTTTATAAAAAAGTAAGTGTACAATCGGCGCAAGAAACTGTCATTTTTACTTGTTTGAGAATACTTTTCATGACAATTAAACTGTATTAAGCTTTATTGGCTACTGTTTATCGTTACATGAACAATTTAAAGGTAAGAAAAAATACCAAAACAAGACTTTCGTGATTTACGGTAGTACCGTGCGACGCTATTTATTTGGATATCGTTTTCCAAAAGTCTATTTTAATAAAACTAATGAGAGTTTGGAGAAGAAATTTAATCAGAACCCTCGTTGACTAACATATTTCAACTATGCATATTTTCTGCCGATATTGATCGTTTTCCCCCAAATATTCGCCAAAAATACCGGAAGTGTCCCTTCCAGGGTACAGTAACGCTTGTTCAACGGCCTACGTAACTCTGATGGTATTTTGCGTTCTTTTTATAGAACCACGCGCTCGAAATTGTGACAAAAATGAAAAGTGGATAGTATCTATTTATGAAAAATGAACAAACATTTTTGGAACTGATATTATAGTATTGTATAAAGAACATTGACATTTATCTAAAAAAGTGTCCCGATTTTGTTACAGTGACGTTAGATAACCTGTGTGCCGATAGTACATTGTGTACTCAAGAAACTTTAAATAGAGACCTAGAGATCTTAAATACTTGGTCAAAAACTTGGTTGGTTAATTTTAATCCTGAAATACAGATGTATTGTTTATTTCGAATTCAATCGATATCGAAGAAGACTTAGATTTAGAATTTGATGGGAAAGTCTTAAACTTTACAGATTATCATAAACATTTAGGGGTAACTTTTAATTCGAATGCAAAGTGGGGGGATCATGTACATAGTGTATAAAGTAACACAGTATCGATCCAGTTGTATGAAGTAATATATCAGAGATTCATTTGTATGAAGTAATACACCATATATTCACTTGTATGAAGTAATACACCAGAGATTCAGTTGTATGAAGTAATACACCAGAGATTCATTTGTATGAAGTAATATATCAGAGATTCATTTGTATGAAGTAATAAACTAGAGATTCAGTTGTATGAAGTAATATATCAGAGATTCATTTGTATGAAGTAATAAACTAGAGATTCAGTTGTATGAAGTAATATATCAGAGATTCATTTGTATGAAGTAATAAACTAGAGATTCAGTTGTATGAAGTAATATATCAGAGATTCATTTGTATGAAGTAATAAACTAGAGATTCAGTTGTATGAAGTAATATATCAGAGATTCATTTGTATGAAGTAATAAACTAGAGATTCAGTTGTATGAAGTAATATATCAGAGATTCATTTGTATGAAGTAATAAACTAGAGATTCAGTTGTATGAAGTAATATATCAGAGATTCATTTGTATGAAGTAATAAACTAGAGATTCAGTTGTATGAAGTAATATATCAGAGATTCATTTGTATGAAGTAATAAACTAGAGATTCAGTTGTATGAAGTAATATATCAGAGATTCATTTGTATGAAGTAATAAACTAGAGATTCAGTTGTATGAAGTAATATATCAGAGATTCATTTGTATGAAGTAATAAACTAGAGATTCAGTTGTATGAAGTAATATATCAGAGATTCATTTGTATGAAGTAATAAACTAGAGATTCAGTTGTATGAAGTAATATATCAGAGATTCATTTGTATGAAGTAATAAACTAGAGATTCAGTTGTATGAAGTAATATATCAGAGATTCATTTGTATGAAGTAATAAACTAGAGATTCAGTTGTATGAAGTAATATATCAGAGATTCATTTGTATGAAGTAATAAACTAGAGATTCAGTTGTATGAAGTAATATATCAGAGATTCATTTGTATGAAGTAATAAACTAGAGATTCAGTTGTATGAAGTAATATATCAGAGATTCATTTGTATGAAGTAATAAACTAGAGATTCAGTTGTATGAAGTAATATATCAGAGATTCATTTGTATGAAGTAATAAACTAGAGATTCAGTTGTATGAAGTAATATATCAGAGATTCATTTGTATGAAGTAATAAACTAGAGATTCAGTTGTATGAAGTAATATATCAGAGATTCATTTGTATGAAGTAATAAACTAGAGATTCAGTTGTATGAAGTAATATATCAGAGATTCATTTGTATGAAGTAATAAACTAGAGATTCAGTTGTATGAAGTAATATATCAGAGATTCATTTGTATGAAGTAATAAACTAGAGATTCAGTTGTATGAAGTAATATATCAGAGATTCATTTGTATGAAGTAATAAACTAGAGATTCAGTTGTATGAAGTAATATATCAGAGATTCATTTGTATGAAGTAATAAACTAGAGATTCAGTTGTATGAAGTAATATATCAGAGATTCATTTGTATGAAGTAATAAACTAGAGATTCAGTTGTATGAAGTAATATATCAGAGATTCATTTGTATGAAGTAATAAACTAGAGATTCAGTTGTATGAAGTAATATATCAGAGATTCATTTGTATGAAGTAATAAACTAGAGATTCAGTTGTATGAAGTAATATATCAGAGATTCATTTGTATGAAGTAATAAACTAGAGATTCAGTTGTATGAAGTAATATATCAGAGATTCATTTGTATGAAGTAATAAACTAGAGATTCAGTTGTATGAAGTAATATATCAGAGATTCATTTGTATGAAGTAATAAACTAGAGATTCAGTTGTATGAAGTAATATATCAGAGATTCATTTGTATGAAGTAATAAACTAGAGATTCAGTTGTATGAAGTAATATATCAGAGATTCATTTGTATGAAGTAATAAACTAGAGATTCAGTTGTATGAAGTAATATATCAGAGATTCATTTGTATGAAGTAATAAACTAGAGATTCAGTTGTATGAAGTAATATATCAGAGATTCATTTGTATGAAGTAATAAACTAGAGATTCAGTTGTATGAAGTAATATATCAGAGATTCATTTGTATGAAGTAATAAACTAGAGATTCAGTTGTATGAAGTAATATATCAGAGATTCATTTGTATGAAGTAATAAACTAGAGATTCAGTTGTATGAAGTAATATATCAGAGATTCATTTGTATGAAGTAATAAACTAGAGATTCAGTTGTATGAAGTAATATATCAGAGATTCATTTGTATGAAGTAATAAACTAGAGATTCAGTTGTATGAAGTAATATATCAGAGATTCATTTGTATGAAGTAATAAACTAGAGATTCAGTTGTATGAAGTAATATATCAGAGATTCATTTGTATGAAGTAATAAACTAGAGATTCAGTTGTATGAAGTAATATATCAGAGATTCATTTGTATGAAGTAATAAACTAGAGATTCAGTTGTATGAAGTAATATATCAGAGATTCATTTGTATGAAGTAATAAACTAGAGATTCAGTTGTATGAAGTAATATATCAGAGATTCATTTGTATGAAGTAATAAACTAGAGATTCAGTTGTATGAAGTAATATATCAGAGATTCATTTGTATGAAGTAATAAACTAGAGATTCAGTTGTATGAAGTAATATATCAGAGATTCATTTGTATGAAGTAATAAACTAGAGATTCAGTTGTATGAAGTAATATATCAGAGATTCATTTGTATGAAGTAATAAACTAGAGATTCAGTTGTATGAAGTAATATATCAGAGATTCATTTGTATGAAGTAATAAACTAGAGATTCAGTTGTATGAAGTAATATATCAGAGATTCATTTGTATGAAGTAATAAACTAGAGATTCAGTTGTATGAAGTAATATATCAGAGATTCATTTGTATGAAGTAATAAACTAGAGATTCAGTTGTATGAAGTAATATATCAGAGATTCATTTGTATGAAGTAATAAACTAGAGATTCAGTTGTATGAAGTAATATATCAGAGATTCATTTGTATGAAGTAATAAACTAGAGATTCAGTTGTATGAAGTAATATATCAGAGATTCATTTGTATGAAGTAATAAACTAGAGATTCAGTTGTATGAAGTAATATATCAGAGATTCATTTGTATGAAGTAATAAACTAGAGATTCAGTTGTATGAAGTAATATATCAGAGATTCATTTGTATGAAGTAATAAACTAGAGATTCAGTTGTATGAAGTAATATATCAGAGATTCATTTGTATGAAGTAATAAACTAGAGATTCAGTTGTATGAAGTAATATATCAGAGATTCATTTGTATGAAGTAATAAACTAGAGATTCAGTTGTATGAAGTAATATATCAGAGATTCATTTGTATGAAGTAATAAACTAGAGATTCAGTTGTATGAAGTAATATATCAGAGATTCATTTGTATGAAGTAATAAACTAGAGATTCAGTTGTATGAAGTAATATATCAGAGATTCATTTGTATGAAGTAATAAACTAGAGATTCAGTTGTATGAAGTAATATATCAGAGATTCATTTGTATGAAGTAATAAACTAGAGATTCAGTTGTATGAAGTAATATATCAGAGATTCATTTGTATGAAGTAATAAACTAGAGATTCAGTTGTATGAAGTAATATATCAGAGATTCATTTGTATGAAGTAATAAACTAGAGATTCAGTTGTATGAAGTAATATATCAGAGATTCATTTGTATGAAGTAATAAACTAGAGATTCAGTTGTATGAAGTAATATATCAGAGATTCATTTGTATGAAGTAATAAACTAGAGATTCAGTTGTATGAAGTAATATATCAGAGATTCATTTGTATGAAGTAATAAACTAGAGATTCAGTTGTATGAAGTAATATATCAGAGATTCATTTGTATGAAGTAATAAACNTTGTATGAAGTAATACACCAGAGATTCAGTTGTATGAAGTAATAAACCATATATTCACTTGTATGAAGTAATACACCAGAGATTCAGTTGTATGAAGTAATAAACCAGAGATTCAGTTGTATGAAGTAATACACCAGAGATTCAGTTGTATGAAGTTATACACCAGTGATTCAGTTGTATGAAGTAATACACCATAGATTCAGTTTTATGAAATTAAATACCAGATATTCAGTTTGATGAAGTTATAAACCGGATATTCAGTTGTATGAAGTATTACACTAGTGTTTCAGTTGTATGAAGTGATACACCAGATATTCAGTTGTATGAAGGATTACACTCATGATTAAGATGTGTGAAGTTATACAATAGAGATTCAGTTGCATGAAGTAATACACCAGATATTCAGTCGTATCAAGTAATACACCAGAAATTTGGTTGTTTGAAGTATTACACTAGTGATTCAGTTGTATGAAGTGATACACCGGATATTCAGTTGTATGAAGTATTACACTAATGATTAAGATGTGTGAAGTTATACAATAGAGATTCAGTTGCATGAAGTATTACAACAGATATTCACTTGTATCAAGTAATACACCAGAAATTTGGTTGTTTGAAGTAATAAACCCACGATTCAGTTGTGTCAAGCAATAAACCAGATACATTTGTTTGTATAAAGTTTTTCTACAATGATATTTTGGCATAAAAACGATGAATTTATGGACATAAATGAAATCTTTGCTTACAGAAATGGACGAAAGATTTATGCATGAAAGACTCCGACGGAGACGGCAAGGCGAACGGGATAGAACTTGGCGACCCCTGGTGCCGATGGACGAAAGAGCAACCAACATTACTTCTACCCGCCACATTTCATCCGGGTAAGAACAAAACTTTATTTATTGATTTCAGCGTCCGTCGGTCCGACTGTCATTGACAGTGTTTTATAAACCTTGTTTATGATGTGTAGAAACCATGGCTAACGGAAAACTTGACATATACAATACTCATGTATTTAGGAATAGCGAGGGCCACCACATTGAAACTTCATCAACGGGGCGCATGCGCATGCTACATGTACTCCACCCTGTCACGAAACACTGACAACAGGTCAAAAAGTAACCCTGACAACGAGTTGATGAGAGAAAGAAAATATAAAGTTATATCCCAAAGCTCCTGTCTACAAGATCCTACAGGGGATTTATATTTAACCGATCATACCATATCGAATGTCCTATTATGTTGGTTCTTGTTGAGAACTTAATAAAACATTGGTTTATACCATGCGATTATTTACTTTACGGCTATGTTATTGTCTAGCGCCGTATCTTATCTCAAGTAAATAAATTTAAGCTACCCTACTGTTAAATGTGACTTACTTTTTGTCAAAAAAATCCAAAATACGTGATCATAAAATCTCGGTAAAAGGTTTGTTCTAAACGTTGGATTTTATAGAAAGTATCAGTTGTCTACCATTCTTTTTGACCTCAACAATAAAGTAACAAAATGGGCTTAATATACTGTCATTACACATCCCATGTCTTTCTTATGCAAGATTCCGCCGGGAAACACCATTGTACGGGCATTCATTTCACATGACAGTACACATTTCGACAATTTTTGTTTCTGTATGCTTGTTTAAGCATTTTAGAGAGTTAAAGTGAAATTTATAGGTTTCATCTTAAATGCACTTTAAAACAAAAATATATCGTCATGGTTTAAAAAACGTTCAGGAATACTGTTATGTTCATCCATGTTTCAACACTCCTTGTCAGTCATGTTAAATAGATTTCAATGCACTTTATGATGTTCATTTCAGCCATTCAAGTCTCATTCAAGCACTTATACTTTCTAATTATATATGGTAAAACAGTACATTATACAAATATCTGATAGTTTTTATTCTAATTTAAATAAATGAATTACCCTCGTGCATGTAGGGTCACCTTTTCCAATGGACGCAAGACAGAAATGGTAGGAGGGGGTAATTTTTAAGGGGTAAGATTTTAACATTAAGTCCAGATTGGATTTCTACCGTGAGCTTTTGATCTTGGGTAGTTTTGTATGGGGGTCGCTTGATTACGTCGCCCCCGGACCGCACCTCCGAGGGTACCGTTAATTGGTGTCGCACGATAGGCCTAGCACTTGACTGACAATGTTGCTTAACTTAAAATGAATTATAGAAAAGCATAAAATATATTTGTCATTTATGTCTTTGTAATAAATGTGATTACCTGACCTGCATGTACACCTGTTTACTTGTGAAGGTATATGCGAGCCGTGGGACGACGAGACTTGTCGTAAGCAGAATGGCTCTGTCGTCTGCCCGGATAATCTCAAATGTGAGGCTGCCTATCAGCCAGGTAAGACATGTTTACCACCAAAGTGCAATTTCAGACATACATTTGACTGTCCCTCCATCCAGTCTCTCTTGTTCCAAAACCTTCCAAACTACATAAAACGTAATATACCTACATAAAACTATATCAAGTCATCATTTCAATTCTTGTGAATTTGTACTTGTTCTTCGTAATTTAAATTCCTTTCTCGTGTTGTGTCAGTTAAACACGTGTTTTATAATTTAAATTCGTACTGTGTAATTTGTACCCCGTGTTGTTTTATTTATTTTCTTGCCGTGTAATTTAGAACTAGAATAAAATAAACAGCAGGTGTGTCAATTACACAGCACGAGTGCAATTTACACAGCACGAGTGATTTTATACTCTGTTGTGTAATTGATAGTTGTGCTGTATAATGTATACATGTGCTGCGTTAGGTATACTCCCGCTTGTAATTAATGTTATACTCCTATTGCGGAAGTTACGGAAAACTGGCACTCTTTTAGATGACCATTAGTCGTCTTTGGAAGGTCCAATTTCGATCAGTGGAAAAAACGGGATGCCGTTCACGTCATCTCCTAGTCGTTTCCCTATGGTTAAAAACCCTCATCCCTGCTGCGTATTTCCTGCAAAAAAAGTGATAAGTTCTGTCCTACTTATTTCTATGCCAAATTTTCCACTCCTTTTAATGACAAATGTCTTCATCAGTTCTCGCCTCGTCTTTCAATAATTCTTCATATTCTCTCTGCCATCCGCCTCGGCTTCCGATGAGTATGGCAGTTCAATACTCAAACAAACAGTGTTCGCAAATGTATTACAGATATCTTTAAATGAATAAAAGATACCCTTAAATTAATCAAAGATGTCTATAAAATAAAAGAGATATATCATATAAATATAATGATAAAATATCTTCACTAAGAATAGATCTTAACTAAGATATCTCATACAAATAGAGATATCTTCATGACTTGACCGTATATTTCCGAAAGTATCCCCTAACTCTGTGGTTACTCCCTAAGAGAGTGGATGTGTTACTATGTTTAGTGATGCTGTCTGTATTCTACATTGATCACAGTGGTTGGCCAGTTCTCGGTCCGTCTCAATCTCACGAGGGTACCAAAAAAGGACTTCACATACGCCTGCATGGTTTTCAACGTTCCTGCAAATGCCAACTATCATATGGTGGAAGCTAAACCTATCTTCTATAACAGAAGAGTTCTACATCACATGACCCTGTATGCTTGTGGTGAGCTCCATGGTTTTTTTTCTTCTTTTATTTTCAATATGTTTCTGTCATAGCGAGAAAAAATATGTCTCGTGAAATGTGAGTAATCTTTATAAGCTTAGTAAATTCTGAATTTTTCAAAGAAATATATATCATTCAATGTTTATTCTATAAGAATGTGGCACGAAGTAACTGAAGAAATATTTATTGGTTGAAATGAACTGATTTGCAATATAATTTGGCAGCATGACAAGAATCCTATATTACACCTACGTTAAAGAGTACTTGCCAAAATTTCAAATTATTCAGGGGTGTGAAACCGCGTGACAAAATCTATAGATAGGTAACCAAACTTCTAAAGCCATGGAAACTGTAGGAATACTACTAAGTTGTGGAACGCCTAAGAGTAATTTTATAAGCTATATATGGTGCTATATACATGTTGTGTATTATTGTATATTATAATCATAGAACCCATATTTGGAGATCGTGCTTAGATCGCTCCAATTCGATTTCTCGCCTATGCTCGATCTCCCTCCCGAGTGAGAAAACATGCAAAATCGATGTGTATGGGTGACATGTTTGTCTCACCATACTAGTTTGTTGCAAGCAAGCATGGCTGCGTTTAGTACTTGTTTGATTTACGCTAAAGAAACACTTTGAAGAACAGATTTATAAGATAAATATGTTTCAAAATGGCCGCTTTCGCTTTCTGGGAACCATATTTCTTCTATCACATGATTTGCAATGGCAGCTATCCGACCACGAGCGGGGTAAGTGTGCTAGGACGTGCCACACGAGAGGTTCCGAGTGTTTAACATCAGTGCTTCCGATGAGAAATTTAGGACTAGGATGAAAACTGTGACTCAACTGCTACCTATCTGGCAACAATTGTTGACCCTTCTAGTTGTGGGGCCATGCAGCGTGCTCTGGGTTCGATTCCCAACAGTGTGGTAATAATCCACGATCTGATGAAGTTGATGCATATCATCTTATTTTCTTATGTAAAACACATTACTATTTAAGAGTTATTAGACATTTATTTTGTAAAACAGCACATTAATTGCTTATGAATGAACGATTTTTTGACTACGAAGGATATTGAACAGCCGGACATAATGTGATCTAGTGCAATTTTGCAGAATGCGCGAGGCATACATGGAATATAAAAACGATGGCGACTGGGACGACAGCTTATTAACTGCCCTTAAAGTACTTAATACAATGAACCCAAGTAAAAGCGTAAAGCATTGTGTAGATTAAGCTGTTGATTTTAAAAAGGAAAATGTTTGTGAAAAATCCAGTCTCTGTGAAAAATAGAAAGTTTCGTCTGCGACAAAACACCAGAGGTGGTATGTAGATTAGAAAGAGAAGAATACTTGGTATTGGTATTTGATATGTAAATATTGCGTAGTGATGTATGTTATAATCTTCTAAACCGACTAAAAAACTTTCTTTCCAAATATCGCTCTATCGTGTCCGAACTGTTGTCTTCAATACCTGTGTGCAATCCTCAATTTATATTTACCTATGTAACCGTCCCTGACATGCTGTGTATTGGGCTATTGAATATGCATCCCTTCCGTTAGCAAATGCTGTCGAAGTAACTCTTCTTTATTAAATGGTGTTATAGGCACTACGTTTTTATATATACATTATGCATTGATTTAGTGAGATCTGATGTTGAGTTTAATCCAGGTGTCTCGTCTGTCGGTGCATCTGACTCACCCCCGTTCTCAAATATTAGCAACCATCTTGTTACCGACAACAATTATTCCTTTGTTCCTCTCAAGGTTAAAAGCCTCAACCAAAATCTCGATATCTTATATACCGAATTATGAAATTGTACAATATTGTCTTTCACCGAAACCTGGGAAAGTATCAATGATAAATGCCAAGTTTGTTTTGAACACCAACAGGAATTGTACAGTTGTTTGCGTCTGTTTCCTATGTCAATCAAAGAGTGTAAATGACCGGTGTCTTGACTATGCCAACCCAGTCTGCTGTTGGGCCGACCGAACCGATGGTGATGCATCTGTTGAAGAAGACGAGACCTATAGGGTTACCTATCATTTAATGAGTGTGGTTAGAAAAAGTCCTTGGAACAGAGAAAACCTTAATCTATTCTCACTTAATTACGCGTTATACTTATTACCTTCAGTCTATCCAAAACTGTACTCACCCTTTTTTACTGAAGCTTCCATGTCATTATTAGACGTAGTCTGTACCAGTGATATCAATATGTAAATGTGTTATTGGATATAGATTTCTTGACCAGCCGCTTAGATATCACTGTCCTACCTACTGCTCTTCAATAATTATGAATTACGAATCTACTAGTTAGTATATAGACCTCCAAACTCTCCCGTTATTACGTGGTCTCATATACATTGTAATACTGTTGTAAGTAGTACTATACTAAGTAGATACCTATATAATGTCTTAATTTAGCATGCCCACCAGTAAACTGTCGCTTTCAAAGTAAGTCGGTGTGTTCCCTAAGGAATGTCTTAACGCGTATCCAGTGCAAACACTATCAGAAAAGCCAGTGAAGGATTAGTTGATCATATACATTAATAGAAATCTCCAATAATTTCATATATCTGATTGTGGTTCTAACACGTCTTCCTTTACTTTCTCATTGTGTCACAGACCCTATGGTTACTGTCCGAGTGTCAAAAAAGCCGTTTGAATGTCCAAGAGTGACGACCGCCCCCTGTCAGCAGATAATTACTTCATACAGTACACACTTTCCCATCACGTGCCTTCATGATCACGTGGGTGTCTTGTTCGGGAAGGACGGCATCAGGCAGGTAGTACTTCAGGTAAGACAGCTTGGATACAAACAATGAATCATTCTTCAGGTAAGTCAAGAGATCATGCTTAAGGTAAAACGAGATGCAGTCAAGAGATCATACTTGAGGTAAAACGAGACACAGTCAAAAGATAATGCTTCAGGAAAAACGATATACAGTCAAGAGATAATGCTTCAGGTAAAACGAGACACAGTCAAAAGATAATGCTTCAGGTAAAACGAGATACAGTCAAGAGATAATGCTTCAGGTAAAGCGAGATATAGTGAAGGGATCATACTTCAGGTAAAGCGAGATGCAGTTAAGAGATCATGCTTCAGGTAAAACGAGATGCAGTCAAGATATCATCCTTGTGGTAAAACGAGACACAGTCAAAAGATAATGCTTCAGGTAAAACGAGATGCAGTCAAGAGATCATACTTGATGTAAAACGAGACACAGTCAAAAGACAATGCTTCAGGTAAAACGAGATGCAGTCAAGATATCATCCTTGTGGTAAAACGAGACACAGTCAAAAGATAATGCCTCAGGAAAACGAGATGCAGTCAAGAGATCATGCTTCAGGTAAAACGAGATGCAGTCAAGAGATCATACTTGATGTAAAACGAGACACATTCAAAAGATAATGCTTCAGGAAAAACGATATACAGTCAAGAGATCATGCTTAGGGTAAAACAAGATGCAGTCAAGAGATCATGCTTCAGGTAAAACGAGATGCAGTCAAGAGATCATGCTTCAGGTAAAACGAGAGGCAGTCAAGAGATCATGCTTCAGGTAAAACGAGAGGCAGTCAAGAGATCATGCTTCAGGTAAAACGAGATGCAGTCAAGATATCATGCTTCAGGTAAAACGAGATGCAGTCAAGAGATCATACTTGAGGTAAGATAACACCGAATCATACCAAATAACCAAATAATAAGAAATTTATGCGATGCGAAATTCAGAACTGCATTTTGCGTTTATCTATTGGATACCAAAACTGCTCAGATTTTTTTCTTTACCTTGCAAAGGAGTCGTAGTCGATTTCAAAATAGAATATAAAACATCAAAGGATAGATTTTACTATAAAGAAAAACAATTTATACAAAAGCATAGATAATAGTCACAGAACAATGTATACCTGTTTGACTGTATTGTTATATTATATATATGTACATATATCGAGGACCTATAGAAGATAGGTACGATCCTAAAAAATGATCCTCTTTAAATAAAATTATTACTACAAAAATATGTATCATAAAAGGATAGATTTTAACCAAAGAACAACAATTAGTACTACAAAAAGTGGGGCGGTGGGGCGGTGAGGCGTTGGGGCGATGGGGCGGTGGG
>NW_018405342.1:272031-280600 GCF_002113885.1 Mizuhopecten yessoensis | reverse complement strand
GTGGGGCGTTGGGGCGGTGGGGCGGTGGGGCGTTGGGGCGTTGGGGCTGTGGAGCGGTAGGGTGGTAAGCAAAACATTGAGTAGAACGTAATACGCTGGCGTGATTTTTATCGAATAAATCAGTAGCCTATATCTTGTCACTGATCAGAAATTGGTTGATGTTAACAACTAATTATCTGATCTCAAAATATAAAGTCAAACACGTTGTCATGTTGTGATCCTCCTCCATATATAGGTAAAGACATTTGTCAATGTTAGCTTAGCTGGCTACAGACACATAACAGAAACTTTGTTTTCAAAAATGATAGCCTGTAACTTATTTATTAATGACTATCGTTTGCCACTAATGACTTTGAAAAGTCGAATTTTATTCTCTAACAATCGAACTATAAGCTCATTTATCACTTTGTTTGCAGAAGATGAATAAGGAATCTTGGCGATTCGACAGTCATTTCATTCATGACTGTCGACAACTGAAAATGTCGCTGGTGAAATGAGATACCGCATGCCTGTGGTTCCGATACTAACCTATAACCTCAAATGTTCTTTGAACCTGATTAAGAGTGTTTTTTGAAATGCCATGAAGTGTCGGAACGTTTAGCCTGGTATCATACCCTCATCTCCTTTTGTAGGTACTGTGGAACAATCCGTTAGGCCTGGACTACCAGGATAGCTCGGGAATGGCGGTGTACCTGACCCCTAACCTGCGGCCTAACGTTGCCGGTTTCGCCACCATAGATTCCACAGTGTTCCAGATCCCTCCAGGTATTGAATCCTATCCGGTCATGGGAGGATGTCCTGGAATGTGTACGAGCAAACGCATTACAAAAGAGGTGTACATCGTTATGGGAATCAACCAGATGCATAAATTAGGTAAGATGATGAACTTAAGAAAATTCATAAATTCAGCGGACGATCTGAAAAATTTGTTTTTTTTCTATATTTTCCTTCGCAAGGACTTATTTATTTATTATCTACTATATATATATATATTTTTTTATAAATTTGTGACATTACATATTACGGACTAAGACATGAAATTTAAAAACGAATGTAGGAAAATTGTTCCTTGTTTATGAATCTTACTCTCCATCAATTGATGGGATACATCAAATCGTATGTTTCTTTTGTTGTAAGCATAAGAAATCATTCCATTTCTGTTGTTTTCGTATGTCTTTCTATAACGACGACGACTTCCGCTTTACGTTGTGCTTGGTGTTGAGTTACAAATCTGCAGGGTATTGCTCTAGGGTATTTCAATGTCCTCTTTATAAAATCTCCAGGAAGAAAGCAAAGAGTGGAACTAATAAGAAACAACACTATAATCGACTACCTGACGAAGAGTGATAACTTCGACCCTACCCAACCCGACATAATAAGGTAAGTCTCGTGAGAATCTACGGGAAAGTGAATGTGTACGAGACGTTAAGGATGGCCGCTGATCTCAAAAGTTGCCACTTTTTCTTTAAAATGTTTACCTGTTTCCACCAGGGACAAATATATCTGCTTTATATGACTGAGTCATCGACAGCTCATCAACAATAGTCATACAGGGTCATACGGTATTCTTGACAGCTCATCAACAATAGTCATACAGTATCATTCGGTAGTCTTGACAGCTCATCAGCAATAGTCATCCAGTATCATACGGTAGTCTTGAAAGCTCATCAGCAATAGTCATCCAGTATCATACGGTAGTCTTTACACCTCATCAGCAATAGTCATACGGGGTCATACGGTAGTCTTGGCAGACTACCATCGTTGAAACACCGTACCACGAAGCATGATTTTATTGTGTCTATGGCCGCGAAATCGGAATCTATATATGGATGACTTGGGTTTCATTATCTTAACGGGAAGTTTGTATTGATCTCAATCTGAATAGCTGGCGTTCTCTTGATATTAATCTTGATTGTAGGTTCTTGATCTTCGTTAGAATATCTACGGGAAAGTGAATGTGTACGAGACGTTAAGGATGGCCGCTGATCTCAAAAGTTGCCACTTTTTCTTTAAAATGTTTACCTGTTTCCACCAGGGGCAAATATATCTGCTTTATATGACTGAGTCACCGACAGCTCATCACCAATAGTCATACAGTATCATTGGGTAGTCTTGACAACTCATCAGCAATAGTGATACAGTATCATACGGTAGGCTTTACAACTCATCAGCAATATTCATACAGTATCATACGGTATTCTTGACAGCTCATCAACAGTAGTCATACAGGGTCATACGGCAGTCTTGACAGCTCATCAGAAATAGTCATACAGTATCATTCGACAGCTCATCAACAATAGGCATACAGTATCATACGGTAGTCTTTACCACTCAACAGCAATAGTCATACAGTATCATTCGGGAGTCTTGACAACTCATCAGCAATAGTGATTCAGGGTCATACGGTAGTCTTGACAGCTGATCAGCAATAGTCATACAGTATCATTGGGTAGTCTTGACAACTCATCAGCAATAGTGATACAGTAACATTCGGTAGTCTTGACAACTCATCAACAATAGTCATACGGGGTCATACGGTAGTCTTGGTAGACTACCATCGTTGAACCACCGTATCACGAAGCATGATTTTATTGTGTCTATGGCCGCGAAATCGGAATCTATATATGGATGACTTGGGTTTCATTATCTTAACGGGAAGTTTGTATTGATCTCAATCTGAATAGCTGGCGTTCTCTTGATATTAATCTTGATTGTAGGTTCTTGATCTTCGTTAGAATATCTACGGGAAAGTGAATGTGTACGAGACGTTAAGGATGGCCGCTGATCTCAAAAGTTGCCCCTTTTTCTTTAAAATGTTTACCTGTTTCCACCAGGGACATATATATCTGCTTTATATGACTTAGTCAACGACAGCTCATCAACAATAGGCATACAGTATCATACGGGAGTCTTGAGAACTCATCAGCAATAGTGATACAGTATCATACGGTAGGCTTTACAACTCATCAGCAATATTCATACAGTATCATACGGTATTCTTGACAGCTCATCAACACTAGTCATAAAGGGTCATACGGTAGTCTTGGTAGACTACCATCGTTGAAACACCGTATCCCGAAGCATGCTTTTATTGTGTATATGGCCGCGAAATCGGAATCTATATATGGATGACTTGGGTTTCATTATCTTAACGGGAAGTTTGTATTGATCTCAATCTGAATAGCTGGCGTTCTCTTGATATTAATCTTGATTGTAGGTTCTTGATCTTCGTTAGAATATCTACGGGAAAGTGAATGTGTACGAGACGTTAAGGATGGCCGCTGATCTCAAAAGTTGCCCCTTTTTCTTTAAAATGTTTACCTGTTTCCCCCAGTGACAAATATATCTGCTTTATATGACTGGGGGACCGACAGCTCATCAACAATAATTATACAGGGTCATACGGTATTCTTGACAGCTCATCACCAATAGTCATACAGTATCATACGGGAGTCTTGAGAACTCATCAGCAATAGTGATACAGTATCATACGGTAGTCTTGAAAGCTCATCAGCAATAGTCATACAGGGTCATACGGTAGTCTTGGTAGACTACCATCGTTGAAACACCGTATCACGAAGCATGATTTTATTGTGTCTATGGCCGCGAAATCGGAATCTATATATGGATGACTTGGGTTTCATTATCTTAACGGGAAGTTTGTATTGATCTCAATCTGAATAGCTGGCGTTTTCTTGATATTAATCTTGATTGTAGGTTCTTGATCTTCGTTAGAATATCCGTAGTTTATTTTTACATAAATCAATATATCTTGATTTTTGTTGTGTAAATAAGAATGGAGTTTTCTTAACGATGATATTTTTTTCGCACGTTATCGATTATGCGATGATGTCATGATCTGAATCAGAATAGCTGTAGTGTTCTTGATCTATATCAAAATTGATGGAGTTATCGTCATCCGAATGAGAATATCTGAGGTTTCTAATCTAAATGAAAGAAATATTGAGTTTTACTGATCTTAAGCAGATTATGTGAATGTTTACTTATCTATATCTTAATGTAAAGAGTATTAGAAGGCAACAATCCAAATAACCTGATTTTTTTTGTGTTCTGTACATTTTCGCTGTATTCTACGTATATTTCGAAACACTTGAGACCTTGATTTTCATTCCTTTGAGTGTAGATACATCTGATAAGCTACATGTCTTTTTGTTGCATTACAATGTTAACTTTGTTTTATTTCTGGACGACACACTGAATTATAAATACTGAATTATAAATAGATTATTACCTAATTCGTATTTCTAGTAGGTTTTATGGCTCTATTCATGCGTTTGTTTCCTGTAAGTTTTTCGACCTTACTGTATTATTTTGTTTGTTGCAGACATTTCAATCCCATCAAAGTACTTCCGGGAGATTCAATTCGCATGATCTGTGAATTCAACTCGACGCAGGAGACGAAACCAGTCGATAGGGGCTTGTCACCGGATGACGAAATATGTCGTGCCCAACTCATGTACTACCCAAAGGAGAACTGGACCAACCCAACCTGTCTTGGTTACAAGCACGTGCCTTTGTGTCTGTTCGAGACGACAGGGGCAGTTATGGGCTGTAACTACCAATCATTTCTTGATAGCATAGAGAATGACGCCCACTTTAACACAACCATCGCCACGTGTGGCTCAAGTAACGAATGCACGGCGCAATGTCTATTTTTAGTCAGCAAGGAGCGCCAACATCCTTGCCTCCGTGGAGAGTTGTATGAACTATGGAATTCCACGCTAATAAGTCGACCCAATGCACGGATGGTCAATTTGTATAAGGCTCTCAAACCTTGTGAGAAATTGTACGAACAAAACGCGCACCTGGTGCCTAGTCGAGGACCCATAACGCCATGAAACTGGATTATTTCCCTTGGTACTGTTCTGCCATAGTTGATGATTTTGAAAATGCCAAAGTAGCATGGAAAAGTGTTTTCCGAACTTACTATTATTTGGTTTGGCTATGTAAGCGATGAAATGGAAATGGCTTCTTGATTATAATATTAAAAGTACTATTGGATATTTTTCGGAAACAATCTTTCCTCAAAACTGATTTATCTTAACAATTGTAACTGAGCAAACATGGGGTCCGCTTGAAACACCACACAATGGCGTCGCAGTGAATTATCATGAATTAGCAATAAAAGGAAAGACATTTGAATTCCCGAAATCATCCATTCATTTTCTAAAAGGACATGCCAACGTTCAAATAGGCTACGCGTGGCTAGGGGGATAGCTCACTATTAGATGAACATTGTGTACAGCTAGGGGGGATAACTCACTATTGGACGAACACTGTGTACAGATAGGGGGGATAACTNGGTGGGGATTGGGGGTGGGGTAACTCACTAATAGACGGACACTGTGTACAGCTAGGGGGATAACTCAATATAAGACGGACACTGTGTACAGCTAGGGGGATAACTCACTATTAGACGGACACTGTGTACAACTAGAGTGGATTACTCACTATTAGACGGATCCTGTGTACAGCTAGGGGGGATAAATCACTTTATTGACGACTTGGTGCCATATACATGTAGGTTAGTCTCATATCTGGGTATATTGTGGTATTTTGTAGTTGTATCTCGGAATGTTTCATTTTATATTATATTTGGAAATTAAATGAAGTGAAATTAAAAATTTGGTATTACATGTTTACTTTTACATGTATACTTTTATATGAGAAGGAAGTAGCATGACGCTAGAACCTGCAACGTCTTATTTATCTATTTTCCAAAATTCGAAGAAGTTTGATGTACTTTTTAATCGTTTGAATAAGTATTTTTACACTTATATGAGTAGCAAATGAAGTACAAAATGATAATGAAATAACAGGTATTTCGTGAAGTGACAACAAATAGTTTCCCTCCATCAGACTAACACTCAGACAACGATTTCACGATTTCAAGAATCGCATTTAAGATTCTCTAGTGTCACTTTTTGCGTCATACTTAAAATGTATTTGACGTATTCAAAATAAATCCTTTTGTATGCATTTAGGAAAAATCATTAAAAATTGCATGCTACATAATTTTATTTAAAGAAAATCTTAGGATCTACCTAACATAGTAGAAGTATGAAATATCAACGATTAATATTGTTTCAACTTTGATGCGAGTTCAAAAACAAAATTATATTCTATGACGGGAACATGTATGATGTGGTGAGAGAATGGCTTATCAGTCATGTTCTGACGTATAATAAAGGAGGTCTTTTTCATAGGCATCTCGAACTTTAAAAGCAAAACTACATTCTGAATCATGTTATACCTATATTTTTGTTTATAAATGCTTATAAAAGTCTATGGATGTGTGTTTTCCTTTCGAAACATTATATAATAGGTTGATCTTGGTTTCTTAACTTTGATATTTGGTGTAACTTAACATAACCGAAACAAAAAAAAATCCTAAATTTATATGTTACATATCCTAAATGAAGCTGACATGACATGTACGGACCTAAATTTTGAGAATGTACGGATCTAATTTTAGAAACATGAGGTCGATATGGTCATCCAAGACAAAATAGAAACATTGTGCCGATATGCTATTTCGACTGTACATGTCCATTTGGACACGTTACTTTGCGTAGTTCTATAACAAGTCTGTTCTCATACTTGCTTGAAAGTTGGCTACCAATGGGTATCTTTCAACATGAGTAATACCAAACAAATTGCAACAGGCAAATTTGTCATGTAGCATCTTGATTGAAAAAGAAGGAAACACATAGATTTCTTCACTTTTCTTTTAAATTGTGTTTCTTCATTATCATAATCAAAAGTCCTTGGGTCTTGTTATTTGACAAGTAGTTTGTTCATGTGAATGGTTATTTATGTGGTAAACGTTGGCGATCTTGACCTTGGTTCAAGGTCAAAAGAATCAAATGTGTTAAAATATGTTTTTTTGTACAGGGAGTTAGACAAGGATATCTTTCCTTGCTTTACTTGTTTAGAGTTAAATATAGAAAATAATGTAATATCCCTTCATGTTTTGTTTAATGAATATGAGAAGACAAGTAATAATCACGTGCATATTAGTTTTATTATTAAGATGGTTTTATTGTTTTTATATCCATATCTGCATAGCTCTTGTCTATAACACAATTTCAATGTTATGCAAGGAGGTCCACTTCGGTTACACGTTTTGAACCTGCAGTTATTGTTCATTTTATCTATACATGGCGAGATGGCTACACCAGAGATAACAAAATTCGAAGAAGAAAGTTTTTTTGCGGTAAACAATTTTGCCATGTTCGAGATGAAGCTTGCGGTTTGGATTGACTCAACTCTGAATATAGAAGTACCTAAGCGAATGAGAAAGATTGTTTTTCGCCCAGAAGTTGTTTTTGCATCATACAGTTTATTTAATGATACACGTAAGTTAAATCGATTTTTACTGTACTATATGGTCATTTTGTCAACTCAGAATTGGTTAGTGTGATAAATGTCAAAAAAAATTAAAAATAAAAGTGTTCCGAAACATGCGTTCACAATGCAAGTAGACTATAGAAAAAAATGTTGTCTATAACACCATTTAGATAACTTTTGGCTCGAGCAAATAATCATTATGAAAATAGAATTTTATGTAAACCATGCAAGAATATTACGGATAATCTCGGAAACTGACAGTACACCAGTAGGATCAACACAATCGTGATTTACGGATAATGACAGTACACCAGTAGGATTAACAACCTCGTGATGTACGGATAATGACAGTTCACCAGTAGGGTCAACAACCTCGTGATGTACAGATGACAGTACACCAGTAGGGTCAACAACCACATGATGTACGGATAATGACAATACACCAGTAGGATCAACAACCTCGTGATGTACGGATAATGACAATTCACCAGTAGGGTCAACAACCTCATGATGTACAGATGACAGTACACCAATAGGGGCAACAACCACGTGATGTACGGATAATGACAATCCACCAGTAGGGTCAACAACCTCGTGATGTACGTATAATGACAATACACCAGTAGGGTCAACAACCTCATGAGGTACAGATGACAGTACACCAATAGGGTCAACAACCACGTGATGTATGGATAATGACAATACACCAGTAGGGTCAACAACCACGTAATGTACGGATAATGACAGGTCACCAGTAGGGTCAACAACCTCGTGATGTACAGATGACAGTACACAAGTAGGGTCAACAACCAAGTGATGTACGGATAATGACAATACACCAGTAGGATGAACAACCTCGTGATGTACGAATAATGACAGAACACCAGTAGGGTCAACAACCTCGTGATGTATTGTTAATGACAGTACACCAGTAGGGTCAACAACCTCGTGATGTATTGTTAATGACAGTACACCAGTAGGGTCAACAACCTCGTGATGTATTGTTAATGACAGTACACCAGTAGGGTCAACAACCTCATGATGTACAGATGACAGTACACCAATAGGGGCAACAACCACGTGATGTACGGATAATGACAATCCACCAGTAGGGTCAACAACCTCGTGATGTACGAATAATGACAATACACCAGTAGGGTCAACAACCTCATGATGTACAGATGACAGTACACCAATA
>NW_018405342.1:251633-270159 GCF_002113885.1 Mizuhopecten yessoensis | reverse complement strand
AGTAGGGTCAACAACCACGTGATGTACGGATAATGACAATACACCAGTAGGGTCAACAACCTCGTGATGTACGAATAATGACAATACACCGGTAGGGTCAACAACCTCATGATGTACAGATGACAGTACACCAATACGGTCAACAACCACGTGATGTACGGATAATGACAATACACCAGTAGGGTCAACAACCTCTCGTGATGTACAGATAATGACAGTACACAAGCAGGGTCAACAACCTCGTGATGTACGGATAATGACAGTACACCAGTAGGGTCAACAACCTCGTGATGTACGGTTAATGACAGTACACCAGTAGGGTCACCAACCTCGTGATGTACGGTTAATGACAGTACACCAGTAGGGTCAACAACCTCGTGATGTACGAATAATGACAATACACCAGTAGGGTCAACAACCTCATGATGTACAGATGACGGTACACCAATACGGTCAACAACCACGTGATGTATGGATAATGACAATACACCAGTAGGGTCAACAACCAGGTAATGTACGGATAATGACAATACACCAGTAGGGTCAACAACCAAGTGATGTACGGATAATGACAGTACACCAGTAGGGTCAACAACCTCGTGAGGTACGGATAATGACAATACACCAGTAGAGTCAACAACCTCGTGATGTACGGTTAATGACTGTACACCAGTAGGGTGAACAACCAAGTGATGTACGGATAATGACAGTACACCAGTAGGGGCAACAACCTCGTGATGTACGGATATTGACAGTACACCAGAAGGGTCAACATCCTCGTGATGTTCGGATAATGACAATTCACCAATAGGGTCAACAACCTCGTGATGTACGGATAATAACAATACACCAGTAGGGTCAACAACCTCGTTATGTACGGATAATGACAATACACCAGTAGGATGAACAACCTCGTGATGTACGAATAATGACAATACACCAGTAGGGTCAAAAACCTCGTGATGTACGGATAATGACAGTCCACCAGTAGGGTGAACAACCAAGTTATGTACGGATAATGACAGTACACCAGAAGGGTCTACAACCTCGTGATGTTCGGATAATGACAGTACACCAGTAGGGTCAAAAAACTCGTGATGTATGGATAATGACAGTACACCAGTAGGGTCAAAAAACTCGTGATGTATGGATAATGACAGTACACCAGTAGGGTCAAAAAACTCGTGATGTATGGATAATGACAGTACACCAGAAGGGTCAACATCCTCGTGATGTTCGGATAATGACAATTCACCAATAGGGTCAACAACCTCGTGATGTACGGATAATAACAGTACACCAGTAGGGTCAACAACCTTAACAACCTCGTGATGTACGAATAATGACAATACACCAGTAGAGTCAACAACCTCGTGATGTACGGTTAATGACTGTACACCAGTAGGGTGAACAACCAAGTGATGTACGGATATTGACAGTACACCAGAAGGGTCAACAACCTCGTGATGTACGGTTAATGACAGTACACCAGTAGGGTCAACACCCTCGTGATGTACGGATAATGACAATACACCAGTAGGGTCAAAAACCTCGTGATGTATGGATAATGACAGTACACCAGTAGGGTCAACAACCTCGTGATGTACGGTTAATGACAGTACACCAGTAGGGTAAAAAAACTCGTGATGTAATCACTACAACTACAAATTAGGGCAGGATCCAGACCCATTAAAGTGTTGGTAATAGTTAACATGATGTTTTCGTCTATTCAGGACTTATTAGTTATATTTGCTTAAAAACTGAAGAAAAAAACATGTTTTAAATGCTCCAAAACATATGCATGATACTGCAAAATCCGAAAAAAGTTGTGATATGTGCTTGTTTAAAAAATGATTTATTCCTTTTGTACCTTTTTGTGTGACTGTTTTTCTGTTTTGATTATGTGTGAGAAAGATTTTCCGAAATCAGCTGGGCGAGAAGAAATGTCGTTCAGTATAGATACAATCGAAGAATGGATTATATATGAAATTACCATGTTATTAAGTGTGACTAACCTCCTTCATATCCTGTATCTAAATTGTGCTTGTGAATTTGTTCGATGCGTTCCAATAATCGGGCCAACTCCGATAGCTTAATTCTTTCAGGTCGCTAGTCTATCTGGTTTGGGAGTTGTCCTTCCTTCTCTGTTCACAAGCTTGAAAATCCACTTCATATGTAGCATACAATCCAAGTCGATTAAAGTAAAACGAGTTTGACTTACATTTCAGTTTCTATAAATGGTTCTTTGATGTAAACTGGAATATCCAAGAGTTAACCTTCCTTCTTTAATCAAAAGATTAAAAAAACTATTTAACACTGACATAGCATGCATTTCAAGTTAATTAATTAAGCTAGATAAAATTAGCCTAACATTTTAACCAAATTGAATATACATAACAAAATTCATGGTATCTATACAATGTACAGTAGGAAAATTAATGAAAAATGAAATGTCTGTTTGTAAAGACGAATATTTCACCGTTTAAGAGATTTTATTCAAATTAGAATGTACAAAAACGTCTTTGTTTCCTGTTTTATATTCTCGAAAAAGTAAATTCATTTGATGCCAGCGATCATTAATTATGGAACAATTTAAATGTCACTTTTAAAGTACCTGTACACTATAACATGATTACCTGGACACGGTGGCATGTCATCCGACCGGCCTCGTCATTCAGGCACCGTCACAGAAAATAATCAGGTCCACAAGGGGATGATTAATGTTCTTTTCTGACCCCTCTGGTTACTGGGAGTGTCTCTGAGATTTTCTATTTGTAGAACATTGGGAGAAAGCATTTGTTCATGTGACAAGGCATCAAGAATTGCTAAAAAAGTGGATTTAATATTCTGACGTATAAACAAATAAACAAACTTGTGATTAAATAATAGAAATGGTTATGATAATTGTATGATATTAGTTTATTAAGTTTACCAGCATAGTCAGTGAAACAAATGGAAGATGCACCACATAGTCTATACACTGCATAACATCCTCAATACACAAACGCTGCAAGAAAACACATATATATATAATGTACCGTATCGTCAGTACATCATTACTGTAAGAAAAATGGAAAATGTATCGCATACTAGTTGTCAGTCAATACAAAAAAAGGTGTGCCTCATCGAAAAATCTACGAAAAAAACCCTAGGAACTAAGGGAAACGTCAGAACAAAAGATAATATAGTAAGCCTCTCTCCCGCTGTAGTGACTTGTGAAACTCCCCTGATGTATCACGAAAACATGAAGTGAAATTCCCATTATTCAAGATATAGAAAATAAACATTTAATAATTACAGACATTGATGTTTCAAGTCTTGCTGTAGACACTGATTTATTCAGCGTATATTATATCCTCTGGTAGGTAACCCTGGCAAAGCTGTTAATTTGACAACCGGACAAGTAGACCAGACTTTGGAGCTTTGGAATGGGGATTCTATTTTGACATGCAAGCTTCAATGTGCGGGGGCTGGCACATTACTCCCGATAATAAAAGGATGACGATAGTGAAATAGTAATATAAAAGTTTTACTTTCTACACAAAGAATGTACGTATTAAACGTGTCGCTACGTTTCAAGACCGACTGGTCCCTTTGTCAAACTATGACTGAGTAAGACCGACTGCTCCCTTTGTCAAACTATGACTGAGTAAGACCGACTGGTCCCTTTGTCAATCTATGACTGATTAAGACCGACTGGCCCCTTTGTCAAACTATGACTGAGTGAGACCGACTGGTCCCTTTGTCCAACTATGACTGAGTAAGACCGACTGCTCCCTTAGTCAAACTATGACTGATTAAGACAGACTGGTCCCTTTGTCAAACTATGACTGAGTAAGACCGACTGCTCCCTTTGTCAAACTATGACTGAGTAAGACCGACTGGTCCCTTTGTCAAACTATGACTGATTAAGACCGAATGGCCCCTTTGTCAAACTATGACTGAGTGAGACCGACTGGTCCCTTTGTCAAACTATGACTGAGTGAGACCGACTGGTCCCTTTGTCAAACTATGACTGAGTAAGACCGACTGGTCCCTTTGTCAAACTATGACTGAGTGAGACCGACTGGTCCCTTTGTCAAACTACGACTGATTAAGACCGACTGGTCCCTTTGTCAACCTATGACTGAGTAAGACCGACTGGTCCCTTTGTCAAACTATGACTGAGTAAGACCGACTGCTCCCTTTGTCAAACTATGACTGCGTAAGACCGCCTGGTCCCATTGTCAAGCTATGACTTAGTGAGACCGACTGGTCCCTTTGTCAAACTATGACTGAGTAAGACCGGCTGGTCCCTTTGTCAAGCTATGACTGATTAAGACCAACTGGTCCCTTTGTCAAACTATGACTGAGTAAGACCGACTGGTCCCTTTGTCAAGCTATGACTGATTAAAACCAACTGGTCCCTTTGTCAAAATATGACTGAGTAAGACCGACTGGCCCCATTGTCAAGCTATGACTGAGTCCGACCGACTGGTCCCTTTGTCAAACTACGACTGATTAAGACCGACTGGTCCCTTAGTCAAGCTTTGACTGAGTAAGACCGACTGCTCCCTTTGTCAAAATATGACTGAGTAAGACCGACTGGTCCCTTTGTCAAACTATGACTGAGTCTTGAAACATTGCGACTCGTTTTACATATGCATACAGTACATGGTTTGTGTAGAAAGTAAAACTTGATATTACATATTTTTAAAGTGATTAATCTTATTGAAGATAGTTTAAAAGGTTAAGCTTGCAATAAGGTTAGTAGGGAGGGGTTTTTCGTATTACTTAATTGTTGTAAGCTCTGTTATAAGCGGAACAAGGACTTCAAGCTCCATCAATCAATCAATATTAATTACATGCCACAAGATAGGAAACATCTCGCAAATATTTATCAGAAAGAAGTATGAAGGTTGTTATTATTATTTTCACGAATTCAAATCCTCATGGATATTAGGATAATCAAGCTGAGGATAATCTTATATCCCAGTATATACTCCCGTAGTTCTGTCTCACCATACACCTTGTTTACTACATCAAACTTTTCTTGTTATTGATAGGGATTACTTTCTTAATGCGTCTGACATTCTGCTACCACTAGGCCTCCACACGGGGTCGGTGGTTTCTCTCCGGGAACTCCGGCTTTCCTCCACCACCAAAACCTGGCAAGTCCTTAAAGGACAATAGTTGTTGATAGGCAGTGGCGGATCCAGAGACCTATATGGGGGGGGGGGGGGGTTCCAAATTTCCTGGGGGGTTTCCACGTGGGGAAAAATTGAGGAAAATGGTGAAAATACATGATTTTTAAAGAAAATTCTCAGGGTGGGTTTTTTTCCTGAAGCCCAAAAAACCCCTCTGGATCCGCCAATGATAGGACGTCAACACAAACAAGCCAAACAACAAAACAAAACCAAACTTTCTTTGAGATATAAGGACGGTTGTCATACGTGATACAGGAAACGCCCCCGCCCCCGGACACTTGGAATCTATACCGTTTTTGTACTACGTGCGTGTACAGTGCGTGTTTACCTCTGTAGTCGCGTATTCTCAGTTCCAGTCGTTGTCTATTTTGAGACTTTGAGTTCAGATAACAGTTTCGGAATTGACGTTGTGGAACTTTTCATTTATTTTACTACCAGACATGCATTAACCGATTTTACAGAGGTGAAACACATCGTATATACAACACACCCGTCAATCATAACTCTGATTCTAGCACTGTTTTAGTTTTACGCGTCGTGTTCTTCGTCGGAAATTTCTAATAGATCCCGTGAGGATAATAAGTAGCGTGCACTTTGGCATGTAATTTGTTTAATTCGCATGCGCATACATCCAGTCATTACATCTTGAAACGCAGAGAAAACAAATTATATAGGATACAAATATGATATATCAATAATAGTATAGCGACGTAATGACGTGTTTTACACGTGGACGCTAGTCTAATCACGCCAAAATCCCGGGTAGTTTATTTATTTGTTCGTTTGTTGATCGTTCCTTCACTGGTGTTTTAAATCTTCATAAAAATGTTTTATGAAACACATTTATTGAAAAAGTAGAAACGAATTTCATGCTGACGTTTCAGACTATGTATGGGGGACATTACGGATGATAAATATAGTGAATGGGGCCTTTTCTCCTTACACTGAGTATACATATGTAATGTAGAGTATTTATTTTACTACCAGACATGCATTAACAACTATATATTATATTATAATATTATATATAATATATATATAATGTAGAGTATATATAATGTAGAGTATATATATATGTAATGTAGAGTATAAATATATATATAATGTAGAGTATATATATATATATAATGTAGAGTATATATATATAATGTAGAGTATATATATATATTGTAGAGTATAGGGGGCAAAGAAGTAATATAGACGGTAAAATCCCATATAACACTGGATCCTAACGGAGGTATGTCCGTAGGATACGAATTACTTAAAATAGTATATGGGGCAAAGAAGTAATTCCAACAGTGTGGATAAGTTTAGGTTGTCAGATTTATACTATATTTGAAAATATAGCTATTATATAAAACCAATAGTCCCCTCGGCTAAAGACAGCCGAAGGCAGCAATTAAGCTGAGAGCCGAGGGGACTATTGGCTTTATATAATAGCTATATTTTCAATTATATTATATCAGTTCTATCTTCTTGTAATATGATGTATATGTACATGTAACTGTTCTGTTTCACTGTGTCTTGATAAAGGAGCGTATCGCTCCGAAAATTTGCCCCATATAATGTAGAGTATGTATGATGTCGACAGTTCGGACAATATAAAGTCAAATTTTTCGGAGCCGCCCGCTCCTTTTTTAAAGACATACAATTGACGGGCCAGACTTTTGTGGTGGAGGAAAGGCGGAGTTCCCGGAGAAAAACCACCGACCTACAAATTGTACTGACGACTGCCCCACGACGATCTCGAACCCGCGGCCCAGTGGTGGAAGGCTAGTGGTAGCAGAATGTCAGACGTCCTAACCACTTGGCCACCGCGTCGACTATAGGAATATGTATAATAAAATGGATATTTGGTAATTTATCCCTGCTCTTCTTCTGTGCTTTCTCTAGCTAAACCAAATGTTTGATAATATATTTTATTCAGGTGACGCGTCTGCTTTGGCATAGTGTTTCGTATCGCTTGTGTCTTCATACTTGATGTAACTGGTATTGGTGCATGTTGATTTACACTCAAATTGGTATCGTAAAATACCACCACCAAAACCTGGCATGTCCTTAAAGGACCATAACTGTTACGACGTAAAACACAAAAAATGACACTACACTTCTGTCGAATGGAGTTTAATACTTTTATTTATATTTTCCATTGAAATTGACACCATATTTATGTTTAATTTTTATAATAATAAATAATAATATACAACATTTATATAGCGCCCTGTTTAATTTGTAAATTTTGTAAAAGCGCTTTACAACATATGGATAAAAGTAATATTCATAATTATGAAACAAACACAAAGGCTTACAATCACTTTTATACATTTAAGCAAGCAATGTGCACATTATTGAACAAATAAAGGATGGTATTTACATGACGTCTTTGCAGAGACCTTAAAATGCAGAAGTGAAGAGGTACTTGCTACTTCAAATTTACATACATTTTTAATAAATACAAAAAACTAGTTTCGGCCAGCTATTTTCTTCATTTTTGTGTTTCATCCCAAAGTTATGGTTTCATGAAACACACTTGACTTCGGTACGTTTATATAGTGACAATACATAGCAAATGTAAATGATAAGTAATAACGACAGTATCATATGATCCATTATAAGCATTACTTCAAAACAATACAAGTAAAAGCATAGAAATAATAGCGAGACAGTGATAATATAAGTTGTCAAATTGCTGAGGCCATTCGCCCTTTGTCATGACAAAAGAAACTGTATCACCTAAAATAAATAAGAAAAAGAGCAATGACACCATTACGTCTTGATATTATCATTACTGCTGTTATAATCGTATCCCTCCAGCTGGTTTGTAGCCGAACACTTTTTATTTTATTTTATAGCATAGTATAAGTATTTGGACTACAGTCCGGTGTACAGGGGTATGCATTAAGACATTAGTAACTTGTCTCATACCTATGTTAGTATTAGGAAGTTTTATATGTCGGCATCAAACGCGAAATCCAGAATGTTCGATAATTTCTTCATGTACAATGTAGCATATCTGATTTACATTTTGTTCATGGAAAAGTCATTAAGGATAAACATGTTTACTATATCAATTTATTGAGTTTTTAAATAGCTGGACTTCGAGAAGTATAAATCCAGGCTGTTGATTTCCACCATCGATGGGCAATTTTCTAGACAAGAAGAGTTCTACTTTCATATTTTCTATAATCAGTTTTGAACCAATTTTGATACCAGTGCCGAGAGTTTAATATTTCAAATTAAAATCGATAGAAAGGCGGCGGACTGATATATACATGGTCATGAGCCTCAATGACGTATGCAGAGCGTATAATTATTTATCACTTCAATTATTTCTTGTTTCAAGAATTACATGTTAGTTGAACAGCGATTCCCAATAGGACATGTTATATCACATTGCTGTAACACTACACCAAAACATCAATTACTGAACGTGTCTGCGGTTATGGCATATTGCTGTTCTCTATTCAGAAAATATCACCGACTTTTATCCTCTCATTTCATATTTCAAAGTTCAGTGAACATCTTGTGAAATTAGTAGAAAATAAATAAACGACGAGATTGCAGAAACAACGTGCTCTGTGCTTTAAGTTGCCCTCTGTCTGAAGAAAGGGTACATCCAATGTAGCTGTCTGACCTGGAGATGAACTCTGCGTCTACAAAATGTCAATTAACTTGCACTCTTTCGCTTTTCTTTTCTTTCTACTTTCAAAACGTCTCCTTTTGGTTGCTCTGTTATTTCTTCATTTCCTCTACTTTAGAAATGTTAGTCATCTTCCCAACAAAAGATATAGAATTAATCGAGAAAGTGTAGCGTAGAGCAACGCAACTGACACCTGGGCTAAAGGACCTACCATACAGTGGTCGTCTAAAAGATTAGGGTTTCCACCCCTAACAATACCGTTGACTGAGAAGAGATACAACTTCTACGATGAAAAGTATCGTCTGGAATTTTTAACCATGACATGTCATCAAGAACGAGAGGACACACAGAGACTGTAGACTCGATGTTAGAACATACTTATTTGGTTCCAGAACTATCGATATTTGGAGCGGTCTTTCCGAATATGTCATAAATTCAAAAACTATAAGAGACTTAAAATTAAATTTAGGCAAACATTGGCAAAACCTAGAGCTTAAATACAATCATTTGGCTAGTTGCAAACAGAAATCCGGAAGAGACACATAATATTGTAAGTATATTGTATTGTTATAAGATATGGATATAGAGGCACCCAATGTCTGCGTCCATTACCTTTTCTATACAATCCTATTAAAAGTTCACTTTCGTCTTCAGGGGCTAAGACTTACACAAAAATGTAGGAACCATTTAACTTTATGAATGAATCAAGTAGTAAACAGAACTACCAGTCCGAGTCAAACCGAAGCCCCATATCCGATATAATAAAAGTCCAAGTCAGGCCAAAGTAGTTACATGGAGACTCCGAAGGTCGTTCGGATTATTGTGAAAAAAAATCTGCTTCCGATCCGCCAACGTCAAATGTGCCGCTCGTCGCATTCCTGTTCAAAGAAGATAAACAAAATGTCATGTTTGGTATATAATGCATCGCAGATGTAATAATATATTTTATGCGTCAGTAGCGACCTTCAAGCGCCCACATCAGAATTCCGGATCTGTTATCAGGCCAACTTTTAGAAAACTCATGGCAATAGAATATAGTTATTGATTGTTTTACGACCACCACAAGGAAGTGTGGATATCTAGTGAGCTTTGCTCTTTATCAGATGTTGTTTCATGTTGATTCGTAAATTGACTTCTGAAGATATTAACATTGGGAGGAAACAATTATACATCATTGTCTGTGTTATCTTAACACGTTCATTACAAGGAAGGACATACGTGCCTCATAAACTTAAGAGATCCACTCTGTAATATTGAATTAGGCGCACCTATAACATAAGACTAACACTGAACTACATATAGGCGACCCTGTATAGCATAAGACTAACACTGAACTAGGCGCACCTATATAACATAAGGCTAACACTGAACTAGGCGCACCTATATAACATAAGACTAACACTGAACTAGGCGCACCAATATAACATAAGGCTAACACTGAACTAGTCGCACCTATATAACATAAGACTAACACCGAATTAGGCGCACCTATATAACATAAGACTAACACGGAACTAGGCGCACCTATATAACATAAGGCTAAAACTGAACTAGGCGCACCTATATAACATCAGACTAACACTGAACTAGGCGCACCTAAATAACATAAGACTAACACTGAACTAGGCGCACCAATATAACATAAGGCTAACACTGAACTAGTCGCACCTATATAACATAAGATTAACCCTGAATTAGGCGCACCTATATAACATAAGATTAACACCGAACTAGGCGCACCTATATAACATAAGACTAACCCTGAACTAGGCGCCCCTATATAACATAAGACTAACATTGAACTAGGCTCACCTATATAAAATAAGACTAACACTGAACTAGGCGCACCAATATAACATAAGGCTAACACTGAACTAGGCGCTCCTATATAACATAAGATTAACACTGAATTAGGCGCGCCTATATAACATAAGACTAGCATTGAACTAGGCGCAGCTATATAACATAAGATTAACACTGAACTAGGCTCACCTATATAACATAAGACTAACACTGAGTTACATATAGGCGACCCTATATAACATAAGCTTAACATTGAACTAGGCTCACCTATATAAAATAAGACTAACACTGAACTAGGCGCACCAATATAACATAAGGCTAACACTGAACTAGTCGCACCTATATAACATAAGACTAACACTGAGTTACATATAGGCGACCCTATATAACATAAGATTAACATTGAACTAGGCTCGCCTATATAACATAAGACTAACACTGAATTAGGCGCACCTATATAACATAAGACTAACACTGAGTTACATATAGGCGACCCTATATAACATAAGATTAACATTGAACTAGGCTCACCTATATAACATAAGACTAACACTGAACTAGGCGCACCTATATAACATAAGACTAGCATTGAACTAGGCGCACCTATATAACATAAGATTAACACTGAATTAGGCGACCCTATATGCCAATGAACTAAGCCATGCGCACCCATGTAACACTGAAGTATATGCTCACCTACATTATATGTAACATTTAACCAGGCGCACCTATATGACACTGAACTAGTCACACCTTTGCAACAGTGATCGAGGCGCAGATATGTTGCTACGATAATTTGTTCAGCTCGAAAGGAATCAAAACTATTCAACTTCAAAGCCTGGAGAAATTTCAATATTTAAACAAATGAACCCGGAGAACACTTGCGACGAGTTTGACTTTCCCTTTCTTGACCAACGTGTTTACATGTCGACTGTCAATGGACAAACTTACAAGGCAGCGTTTGGATATTGATGAAGAGTTAGACTATGGTCACGTTTTATGGTCGCCATCATGACCTCGCATGGAAGAATGCTATTTCTGTGAGTGACATGAAGTTTTGATTTCGCTCATTAGAGTGCCGTGTGGTTTTGTTGTCACTTCCCGAGTTCTCCATTTGAGAATATCTCATGTATTTAACCTCAATTTATCTGATGATGATCGTCGATGAAGCAGACGACGCTTATCCTTTCAGAACACCTGGTCTTATTTTCCTTGTTCTTTTTTCATTTTCTTTTTCAATGGTTTCCATGTTAATGTTTTCTTTGTTCATATTTTGCCCAAGCATTATCAATTTTGCGTTCGAATCATGGTTTTGTTCACAATTTGGTAATATATTGTTGTTTATTGTTCAAAATGAGATAAAGAGCGAACATCTAATTCAGTTAAGTGTTACATTTGTATTACCAGTGTCATAAAGCCCTGTCATTCTTGAGTGATACCAATCAAATCATGTATTTCCAATTCAGAAAAGGTAGTTACATACGTTAGTCACTAACAAAAAACACCTGCATTGGTGATGTGAAAAGTCGTCATTTGTAAATATATCATATAAAATAATGGTATGAAAGTGAGAGAGAAAGATATGTTTTCTTTCGTGTGTGATGGCTGTCATATATGATATGGTTCAAGTATTTCCGGTCAGTTTTCGTTACATAATTTGGTGGCAGCGATTGGATTGCCTGAATGATTCCTTTTTGCGTAAGACAAATGTTACAATAAGAATGCGTTATTATATAAAATCGCGTGTGATCTATTGAAGTTTTCCCTTGTTACGTGTACACGGAAAAACGACAACCTAACACCGGTCCTGATGTCCCTGCACGGGTTACCAGTTGCAGTTGATTACCGTCTTTAGTAGTAACATCCTGTGTGTATTTATTTAAGCGTGGAACTGTTTTTGTATGGCATTTATGATCTATCTGAATGACACAGCTTTGCAAGCCAGTTAAGCTCAGTTCTTTATTACCTTGAACCTTACGGCTCATCAGTTCAAAATAAACGTATATAAAAGGATAAACAATACAATCACTCACACTCATATCGATACACACCCACAAATACACACACACACACACACACACACACAAATACACACTCACATATCCATTGGTATAGTGTAGAGAGACATTCCTCTATATATTGGTACATAGTCTTTTCTTTTCTTATTACTTAGTTTAATATATTTGGCTAAATTTGTTAACTATTTTTTGTTCATTGTTTCCATAAGTTGGATAAATTTATACATGCTAGGTATTTCATAGTAATATTTCCTAATAAAACGCTTTCTTAAATCTACAAAACATGCACATTTTAATATAAAATGAAATTCATCTTCGATATCCCACTGTTGCAGTATGCACATATCCTTTCAATCCTATCTACATTGTTATACCTACCAATTTCAATATTTAATTTGTGGGATGAGAGTCTAATTTTTGTAATTTCTTTCAGATTTGTATATCCTATGGGTTTTGTTAAATATGGTTGTAAACAGAAATTTTCGCCAATAAACTTGTATAGTGAACACTTAGAAGATGAATCTATTTCTTCTTTACATTCTTGTTTAAATATATCACACGTTCTGCTTTTAATCATATTCATAATTTAATCGGATGTATAGGTATCTCCGTGTAGCCATATGTGCCCTACTCCTATTCTAAATAGTTCGTTTCTTACTCCATTCATCCATTCACTACCATTTTCCAACATTTACTGTTAAATGCATGTAAAACACAATTGTCAGTTTGTTTTAATTTTAACCAGTATTTAAAAATTCTAAATTTCCTTATTATTTCCAAAGGCAATCTTCCTAATTCTTGGTAAACCATAAAATTTGCCGTAGATTTCTTAACCCCTAATAATCTTTTACAAAAGCTTAAATGTATTTTCTCTAAATCTGGTGCTTTATGAAAGCCCCAAACTTCCGCTCCATAATCAAAAATACTACAGACATATGTATCGAAAACATGAACCTGAGTTTCAACGTAAAAATATTTTTTCTTAGCCACGTTTGATACTGAAAACAATGCTTTTCTTCCTTGTTCAGCGAACATCATAATGCGCGCTAGCACCATATGCTAAATGCCATACAAAAACAGTCCAATACTTATATTTACGTTTTCTCTGCCTTATATGTTTTTTAACTTACAAGCTATCTTTAAAATTTAAAAGTCCCACCTTATCGACGGTCCACACAAATTTGCTCTATGACTGGAACAGCGTGTTGTCGCGTGCTGATTAGCAAAAACAGTAGTACTTTCAAAATTTAACAAGCGCTTCAATTTTATTCCACAATTTCGTATCAATACAATTGCGTACGATATGTCTATAGGGTGATTTCAGTTTATCAATAGAAACCTGAGCTTAAAAGACATTATCCGATATTGGGAATTTATACTACACATCAATACAATACAAATGATATGGTAAGAAAAAAACACTCTGTGCCCTACGTTCCAACAAAGACCGAGGTTATAGTCTGGCGCCGTATCAGCTTATCGGAAAACGCGCGCCCATACTTACGGTAACCGATGTTTAAACAAATCAGCAGCAGTATCATATATTGACATTCTAATCCCTCTGTCTCTGGAGATGTAGATCATTATCTGTTTTCAAAACATCTATGAAAACGTATCACTTTAAACGCACTTTAAACTGTAGATGTCTCACAATATACTGTGCTACTGTGTGTTACATTGAATATCTTTGTCATACTCTTTGAATTGTCCAAACGAATATTATCGATCCAGGTCTATGTTAGTTAGCGCGTTAGAGTTTTTCCTAAATCACATATATGAAGCTATATAAATGTATATTATATCATTTTTAAGATAACATTATGACTCTTCACCATACCCAAACCAATAGGTTAAGTATAAAGAAACGAAATCATTTCAAATGTCCGTAATTATTTTTTATTTACCGGAATATGTTGACCATGTAGGGTTTTCTGTGACTTATTAGAATGAATATCATTATCAAAGCATCTTTCCACAATGCCTATTTACTCTGAAACTTACAGCTACACAATAAGACCACTCCCGGTAACGCTCACATACTTGTTATAATAATCATTATGCCGAGAACCTTTGTGATTCTGATGTGCGCGCGGGGTAGGTGTTCCGGGAAGATACCACCTTCAGCTTGCTAGGAAGCCTGTCTCTTGGAATAGATGTCATTAAAATCGCCCCAGGAGATTTACAATATAAATAGTTCAATTTCTTTGAAGTCTTTTTTTATCAGCGTTCATAAATCGATGTTTACAAAACACACACATCTATATGTACGTCTTTGATCAAGGAGTTTTCTTGCCATGGAGATAGCTTTACTCCATGTGACGTGTGTACGCGCGTGTTCAGTGTTGTTATTTACGCTCTATGATTTTCTATAGCGGGTTATTTTTAATTGCCTTGCTAATGGCAATACATTGCTCTCCCTATAATGGCTCAGGCCGAGCCCTACGGGTCCCGGGGGGCCGGGATCGCTCCTCGATCGTCCCATTAACGTTTGCCTCAGATGAGTATATTAATAAGCGCTATTTCGTCGGAACATGTGTTATATACGGTGAATAAAAATGTCCACGATTTCTCGTCCTGGGAGCCGTTAAAATGATATTGTGATATGATTTACGACAGATTAAGTCTAATGCCTTCTCACGGATCAAGGTATTATTTATGTGAGTAGTTAGTTGTTTATATGACATATCTAGTACAATAACCTGTACGTTAATCCCCCACCCCACGGGGAAATCAGATGTAATTACAACTGGGAACTCAGACGTGTAGTTTGGAAGGGATTGTACATTCGTTTATTTTTACGTAGTGTTTTCCCTCTTTCTCCACAAACCTTCACAATGCCTTTTGGTTTGATTACCATCAGATGCGCATCACACATTTCGGAAATAGAGGCGAAGTTAGCTGAAAATTTAGTTAGCATTTATTTCCCTTCCGAACTCTCCGCTTTTCGGTAAAACTGTGTTTTTGTTTCCCCCACATCCATTAGAAGTATAATTTTGAAGAGGAAAGAGGAGCTTTGTTAAGTTTAAATAAAATGAGAACATTCATGTAACGTTAATTGTGACGGACGCTAAAATATAATTTGACTCATGTACATTGGACATGTTATTCAGATGGTGGTCGATAGCTACTTGGACTTCAAATCGCGGCCGAAGAAAAGATAAACATAAGAGGTTCAGTCATTTTAGAACAAAACTATTTGCTTCGGTAAATTGTAATTATCGTCACTAGTACAGCATGATGTATTACACCTGTTACAAATCATAATATTTGATAATGGGTAGATACAAAGAATTTCAATCTAATAATGGGACACATTGGAAATCGGAAGTAGTTTTTTTTTTCTTCTTCATTCATTTGTCTTTTTGAATTCCCAGTATGTTTTTAGCCTCAAAGATGTATGTTTTCATATTATAATTCATATTTTGTTATTGATTTCTAATGACATTGAACTTAATCCGGGGCCTCTATTCAGTCTTGATATTGCTCAACTAAACGTTAGATCATTACGAAATAAAATTGATACTATAGAAGCTGAATTAAATAATAATGATATAATATGTCTAACAGAAACTCATCTTTCTCCTGAAGTATTAGATTCTGATATCACCATAGATTCCTACTCACATGACAGACTGGACCGAAGATCAGGCCCATGTGGTGGAGTACTAATTTATCACAAGAACACTATTTTTACTAAAAGACGAACAGACTTGGAACATAATGATGTAGAAATAATTTGGGTTGAAGTATGTATTGGGTCTCGGAAATGCTTGTTATGTTGTATTTATAGACCAGAAATGCCTGTAATTTATTGGGAAACACTAGACTTTGCATTTGAGAGAGCTATAAATACTAATCTAAATATAGTCATTACAGGTGCTATTAATGTAAACATGATTAACTTACAACCTTATAGTCATCTTGGTAGACTAATGACCAAATATAATCTTGTAAACTATGTTGATGAACCCACACGCATAACTCAAACATCTTCCACCTCATTAGATATCGTTTTCTCAAATAGTTTAAACTTAATTAAAAATGTATCTGTTTCTCCACCCATTTGTAGTGACCACTCTCTTATTTAATTCAGTATTTCAGTATCTCATTTGATGTCTTTAAATAAAAATCTTATCAGAAAAAAATATTACTCTATCGGGAAGCAGATAATGAAAAAATGAATAGGAACATAAATATGATTGATTGGGTTGCAATCTCTGAATTTCAAGATAGTAATGAATTTAATAATACTCTTTGTAATGCTATTAATCAACAAATATGCGAATGTATTCCTAGTATAAATGTTACGGTAAGGCCTAGAGATAAAAAGTGGATGACAAATGAAATTAGATTTAAAATTAGACAAAGAAATAGGGCACATAGAAAAGCAAGGTTAAGTTACTTACCATTTCATTGGGAAACTACAGACATATCAGGAATGAAGTCATTAGTAAAATGAGAGAGGCCAAGAATAATTGAAAATATGCAAAAATCATTAGCTAATAAAAATATTTCTCCAAGTAGCTGGTGGAAAATTGCAAAAACTGTTTTAAATGCAAATAATAAAAGTAACTGTATTCCCCCTCTTAAATGTGATGAATGTTTCATTCAACATTCATTTGATAAAACTGAATATCTTAATAAGTATTTTACCTCTATATCTACCACTTCTGAGAATCTTGAACCTATTCCTGATATTGAATTTAACTGTCCCCACTCTATGGAAAAAATAACAATAACACATCAAGATGTCCATGACCAATCGTTTCTCCTAAATAGTAATAAACCAGCTGGACCCGATGGCATGGGACCTAAAATAATAAAACAACTTGAACATTCTATTTCTCTTCCTTTAACATTGCTTTTCAACAAAACACTACAACCAGGAGTTATCCCCCTTAGTCGGAAAACTGCTAACAATAATGCCATTTATAAAGGAAAAGGTTTAACAAATGACATTTCTAATTATAGACCAATGTTTTAGTAAGATTATAGAAAAAAATATATATAAGTACATGTTTAATTATCTTACTATACATGAAATGATTACTATGCATCAATCTGGATTTATGCCTAAGGTTTCTACTATAAATCAACTTCTTTCAGTATATCATATTATTGTACAATGTCTTGACCAGTATAAAGAATTAAGCTTTGTTTTTGTGACATAAGCAAGGCGTTCGATAGAGTATGGCATGATGGACTGGTACATAAACTCCAATTATATGGCATCAAAGGGAAATTACTTTGTTGGTTGAGAAAATTTTTAGATGACAGAAAACAAAGAGTTCTAACTGAGGGATATATATCTACATCCAGGCCTGTAAATGCAGGGGTACCACAGGGCTCGGTTCTCGGTCCAGTTTTGTTTTTTACTTTATATCAATGATTTTGTTGACTGTGTTTCTCATGAAATTAAACTGTTTGCTGATGACACTTCTCTATACGCTGTAACAGACGATGATCCAATCGAGTTAGCACAAAACCTAACAGATGATCTCAGTAATATACAACTTTGGGCTAATAAATGGGATATGAAATTTAATCCAAATAAAACAGAATCTGTTATATTCTCTAAAAAACTGAATACTCATCACCCAAATGTATGTGTTTATGATGGACCTGTTACTGTCAGCCGAACACATAAACATCTTGGCTTGACATTCAGTGATGATGCTAAGTGGAATGACCACATTTATGATATTTACCAAAAAGCATACAAAAGAATTAATATTTTAAGGATGATGAAACATAAACTAGACAGACAGTCATTAACCACAATGTATACATCATATATTAGACCTATACTAGAATATGCAGATGTTGTTTGGGATAATTGTTCACAAAATCTAAAAAATCTCTTAGAGTCAGTCCAGCTA